>NC_140976.1:67700489-67730489 GCF_056783735.1 Eptatretus burgeri | reverse complement strand
AAGCACCATACAATCCAATTGGACAGTTCAATCCAACATGGATCGATGTCGGGTAGTTGATTAAGCTCTCCCTGAAAGAGGCTTTGGCCGAAACCACTCAGAAGTGACCACTGAACACAGTTCTGCTCTGGGCCTTCTTGCCAGAAGTGATTCCAACCCTTTACTTGATAATAAAATGATTTAACCTCCTTTTGTAGATTGTCATTTGTGAATTGTTTAGTTCAATTATCATGAATTGTTTTGGGTTTTTTTTTGACTCATTGCTACAAATGAGGTCATAAGTGAATGGGTGTCTGGTGTACAACTCCTCATTTGTCTGACATGGTGATGATCAATCAAGGGTGTTCTGTCATGACGGTCATCTTCTATGGATGTTGATCTTCTCTCTCCCTTCTCCAAATGCTGGTGGTGTCTAGTTAAGTCTGTTTCTGGTGTATGTTCCGCCTCCATCCCTCCCTTACCTCAAATGGCCGCACTGCTGACACTGCATGTGAAAAAGCTGAATGCCTAAACTCCGTGTGTGCATCTAAATCTTGTGTCCGAAACCCATAACTTTCTGTATCCACCTTACCCAGTATACCCCCCCTCCCCCCAATATTTCCACAGTGCACGCAAGGTCTACTTGCAAACCTCTTCTGGTAAAACTACAAAAATCACGAATCACTGCTCACCTTCACTCTTTCTTTCCTCTTTTTTCCCACCTTTGGAACAAACTCTCACACTGTCTTAAACTCCACTCTTCCCTCCACATCTTTGAAACAGCTGTTCACCACCACATCTTATCTTCCACCATCCTAAACCATGATCTTTTCCACCCCTGTCAATCCACCCCAAACCCACCTCTTTCAAATCCCCTGCTTTCCTTCCTGAAAGTTCCCTGTCGTGGAAGCTCCTGAAAGTCCCTGTGGTGTCCATGTTGTTTTCACCGTGTTCCCTGCCCCATCCCTCTCCATTCCACAGATCTGCTAATATCTCTGCTCCCCACTGTTTTGCCCTTCCCTCTCCCGTCCCTCTTGTCTCCTGCCCCCCTTGTGCATTCTGTGTGTTAACGCTCCTACGAGCCTCAACAGTGTGTACTATATATATCCTCTTCTTCTTCTTCTTTCGGCTGCTCCCGTTAGGGGTCGCCACAGCGGATCATCCGTATGATCCGCATAGTGATTTGGCACATGTTTTACGCCGGATGCCCTTCCTGACGCAACCCTGGTCGCCTCTTACGACACAGGGATAAGGTACACCTATTTTAACCGGGGTATACACCGGCCCAGTATACTGGTACTCATTTCGCCGACCTCGGAAGGATGACAGGCTGAGTCAACCCCCTGGTGTATTAATTCAGTGGCCCAACGGGGCTTGAACTCAGGACCTCTTGGATCCCAAGCCGCTGCCCTAACCACTGCGCCAACACCAGGATTTTTGTGTTCTATATATATATATATATATATATATATATGTATATATATATATATATATATATATATATATATATATATATATATGTATTGCAGTGTTTTTCATTTAAACGTTGTGATTCAAATTTTCCACAATTCCCTCCTTTCAGTAATTAAAATAAACCTCCAATGATGCATTACAACTCATTGATTCAAACAAAGGAAACCTTGTGTTAAATTTGAGCTCTGAATGCATTTTGGTGTTTTGTGGGACACTCGGGGTACAGTTCCTTAACTGGAAAACATTCCACCTTTTCAAAATGATAAACACGGCCATCATTTTTTTTTTTATCTCAGGGGCAGAATACCACATTATGAATAACACTGGATATATCTTACCTTTTGGACTTATCATTTACATCTTTTTACATTATTTTATTTTGATAACTACCAGCTTGTATCTGGCATTTCTACTCCTGCCCTCTCCTAACTCTGCCCTTCCAAAGTCATGCCAGATCACATGTGTTCCTCCAGAAACCCTCACCTACTCGCCCTCCTAAAGTCTAGACTGATTTCCCACCTGCATTCATTCATCCCTTTATTCTCCCGACTGTGCAATCCTCTACGTATCCATTGTCTCGTCCTCAACACTCACCCATGCACATTCTTGTCTTCTGTCTTCCATATTATTCTCCGAGTACACCCGCTGGCCGATTCCTTGATTCCTTCCCATGTCTGCCTCTCTGAGCCATTGTTACTCGTTTTTGTGTTGGTCCTTCTTATCCATCCCTACTCATTGGTAGTTAATAAACCTGCTGCCTTTTGTCACTGCTCCTTCCTGAGCCTTGTCCTTGTATATAAATTGTACCCGTGTCCAAAAGAATCGGTGCAATTTGTCATTTTACCCTCGGCGAAGGAGAGGGTATTGCGCTTGGGTCCGTTTGTTTGTTTGTTTGTTTGTTTGTTTGTCTATTTGTCCATATAGTACTTTGGTGCTTTTCTCCACATCTGCTTGTCAGATTGAGACAAAATTTTCACCATTGGTGCGACGACTCATATCGATCGTTTTAATGATAATTATGACATCATAGGTCACTTGGTGTGGCAGCCATGTTGGAAAAACAAAAAAAATGGACCTCTGTATCTCTGAAACCGCACCAAGGAAAAATTTTAATTTGCCACATGGCAAGTACTCCTCAAGGGGAATAAGTGTGAATTTTTTTTAATTGACGTCATAATTGCATATGTAGAATGCTACTTCTGCTGAGTATGAACATTTTTGAGGGTCATCTTGGGATAAGTTGGTCCACAGAAAAAAAAAAATTGATGACATCATCGGTCACATGATTCGGAAGCCATATTGTTTTATTTATTTTTTTAAACTTTGGAAAAAAATTTCTTCTCTGAAGTGGCTGAACAGATCGAGGTAAAACTTTACATGCATGACTGGCTATTCATGAGGAACAAAAGGTTCACACATGATGTCATAAATCACATGGTTTGGCAGCCATATTGGATTTACCCTAAAAACCTATCAAAATCTTCTCCAGAACAATTGAACAAATTGAGGGGAACTTCACACAAATGTTCCCCAAGCCATGGGTGTACAAATTTGAATAAATAATTGATAGGTCACATGGTTTGGCAGCCATATTGGAATGAAGAAAAATATTAAATAATATGTTCTCTGGAATGGCTAAATCAATCGACGTGAAACTTCAAATTTCTGATCAAGTATTAATGGGGAATAAATGTTTTAAATTTCAACTTGATTGGATGCATGGTTTGGTAGGCAGAATTATTTAATATTTTTTCATATGGATTTTTTGTTGTTGTTGTTGTTGTTGTTGTTGTTTTTTGAGTAAGGCTCACTTGGCTGTGCCTGGATGGAATTGAGGGTAGAGGAGTTGCAGCTGAAATGTGATTCCTATCCATGTTTCTCTTGATGACTTCATCTTTGCTTTTTGCTTGTTTGGTTTCCTTCTGATTAATCCAATGCAGGACTGTACCTATAAGGTCTTCTATTTGATTTGAATTTAATTTATTTAACCCTATTCTAAATTCAATTGAATAATGAACAATAATTTTTAAAAAACGTCTTGGGTCGAGGTCAAGTGTCCAACCAAAGCGGGGTTGCATCAAATTTGGACGTATTGGTACCCAGTCATCACTACCAGCAGTAATAAAGTGTAAGTTCTAATTATGCCTTATTAATTACATAACACACCAATACACAAACGCCACACAAATGAAGTCCTGGCGAGGGTCTGCAATCTCTGATTGCTCTTTTTCTTCTTATAAATGGGTGTGGACACAACTATAATTTTTTATAAATGAGGGGTGGGCGCAACCACAATTTTAATAAATTGAAGTGAGTACAACCACAATTTTTTTTTACTTTGGATTGGTGGGTACATCCACAATTTTGATGAAGGGAAAAGGGACACAACCATAATTTTTATAAATGAAGGGGCACAACCACAATTTTTATAAATAGGGTCTGTACATATGGCGTTGTGCAACATTGTTCATTATCACCATAACTCATTCCGGACGGAGTGGGTATTGATGAGTGCTAATAAAATTTTGTGGATCTGACTCGTAATCAAGGTTCGTATGAAAAAACAAACTCGATATGAAGAAACAAGAAAAGGAAAACCCATCGATTTTTTTCTGATTTTCTATATCAAGTATCTTGCTGTAGCCAAGATGACTTACAAATCGTATACCATCTATCGTTCATGAAATATGGCAGGAGAAAATCCAGATGCAAGCCAGCCGAGATGCAACTCCGTATGTAGAGTCATAATTACAGGCTTCGGACGAACAGAGTGGATCATGTAATATGAGACAATACTTGCTTAAGATATGAAATAGGGGATAAAGAAGCATTTATGTGAGAGTGAGAGTTTAGTGAAGGTAAAGTGACATGCTGAGCTATTAATCCTGAAATGCGGGATTTGAAACCAACCGGAACATAATGAAACGCACCCAAGCAGACCTTTTGGTATGGATATATCGTCTTGATCACACCTGGCTGGCAGAAAGGCACAGATGCAGCTTAATGGAGCCAGAAAGAACATTACATTTCAAACATGGTTTATTATGCACTAAACATCAAATTTGCATCAATACTCGTTGTGCCATTGAAGACTTTTACTTTGAACTTGATTTCACTTTTCATTGATATTGCTATCGACCATTAAGGGTTCTTCGGTGGTCTATGCTACCATTAATCCTTAAATGAATTTTGACTTCAGCCATAGGGAACAAACCAAAGGCTTTAAATGTATAGTGGAATGTTGAACTTGCAGATGAGATGGTCTAGTTAGCCGGTTCTCCGATTTGAAAGATGGTGTGCTCTATAATGCAGATGCTTGGCTTGGAACTGCATCAAGTGGTTGTTACCTCCATCAGTGAAGGTGGAAGGAGGTTATGTTTTCACCTCTGTCTGTCTATTTGTTGATCTGTTTGTG
Source organism: Eptatretus burgeri (assembly GCF_056783735.1). Lineage (NCBI taxonomy): Eukaryota > Metazoa > Chordata > Myxini > Myxiniformes > Myxinidae > Eptatretus > Eptatretus burgeri. Next base: position 67,725,622 of record NC_140976.1, on the reverse strand, counting down.
ACTTGGCAAAAAAAAACTTTCATTGCCTGCTTGTTTGTTTGTCTGTCTGTTTGTCACGTTTTTGGCAAAAGTTTTCCAGCAATTGTTCTGAGCTTTTTTGTGTTGTGAACTGAATGTCTGGACTTTTTTTGTGCATGTAGTTGACTGGCAAATGAAAGCATTTCATAATTTTGGTGAAGATCCAGATCTGATCCAGATCTGAGAATTCTTCAAGTGATTCATCACCATTGAGAGACGGGGCCAAAAACGACATATAGCACAATATCTCAAAAGGTTGTGGATGGATTCCAACTAAACTTGGTGGACAGGTTGGGAGTGCCACTCGGAAAAATTGATTCGATTTTGGTGAAGATCTCAATCTGGATACGATAATTATTTAATTTTTAAGTTATTCTTCCCCACTCACCACAGCTGTCAGGTCAGTCCAGATTAGATCTGTTACTTGCTGTAGGTACCATGTAAACAGGTATTGACCTGTTTCATGGATGGGTTGTGGGTGACTAAACCATCTCCCCCACCAAGTTTATTGGTGAGGAGGTTGCATGATATGGATACCCAGGGGGATTAAAAACAAAACCTGTCGAAGGTTGTGGAAGGAAGAGATCCTTGTGAGCCAACGACCATCCATATCTAGTGCACAACTGTGTCTGCAGATGTACTGAAGATGGATTTGTGGCAGGATTTGCACAATGGCCACCGTAAAACCCTTTCCTGCAGAAAACACAAGAAAAACGCAAAGAAAATTGAAAACCCACTCTGTGGGAGTACCTCTTGTGCAGCTTCCCTTCACAGGGCAGCTCACCAGATGAGAGGATTGGAGCAAAGTCTTCAGGACACGCACTCTTTGATGACAGGTGGAAAACCACAGAGTAACCTTCCCGGGTCAGATTGCGGTGGTGTGTGTCAGAGTGGTGCTGAGGTGTCGTCCAGCAGACGGCGGTCTCCTTGGGTTAACCTGAGGTGGTGCCTTCTGATGGGTGCCTGAAATGTCCTATCACTAAGATAGGATGATCAACTGTCTCTGTTATCATCGAAGCTCAAGCGTTTGAACATCGGTATTGTAGCGCTCTCTGAGATTCAGAGACCAGATAGTGGCGAGTTCATGGCAGGTTTAAACCTACTATTGGTCTCGTGACTCTGATGGTTACCATGCCCAAGGACTTGCTGTAGCTGTGTCCAATAAGCTGACTCCAATGATAATTGTGGTAACACCGGTGAACAAGCGTATTATGAGACGAAGGATTCCTCACTCCTTGGGTGTTGTTTCCCTGGTGTCTGTATATGCTATGACTGAGGCGAGTGATCTCACTGTGAAGGACACATTCTATGCCACACTCGAGTCTGTGGTTTCAATATGCAGTATGCAGGGCCCCAGGCGAGTTAACCTTCTAGTGTTGGGGGATTTCAGTGAATCGACTGGAACTGATAGGGATGGTTATGAGACATGTGTTGGTCCCCATGAGTCTGCAACTGTGAAGCAGAATAGCACCAATTTCCTTGACTTTGCAAGAAGTCATGGATTTAGGGTGGCTGGTTCATGGTTTCAGCGCCCACAGGCTCATCGCTGGACTTGCTATTCCAACGCTGGCAGTGTGGCAAAGGAGGTTGACCATGTGTTCATTGATGGTTGCTGGAGGATGATCCAGAACAGCAGGGTCTACCAGAGTGTTCAGTTCCTCAACACCGACCACCGGCTTGTGGTAGCAACTCGGAAGTTTCAGCTTAAATCCAGGAGAATGGTGCCATTCCAGCCTTGGCTGGATAATTGCATTCTCAAGGATAAGAGGGTAGCTGAGGAGATTGTGAACAGGATGAGTGGGGATTTGTGGGGTCTGGGTGCTATGGAGAATCCTGAAGAGTTTTCGAGTGCCTTCAAGACCACCATCCTTGATGTTGCCGGTGGATATGTTGGAACTCACAAGAGGGTGAAGAAGAATTTTGTTTCTCAAGGGACACTGGATACCATTGAACAGAGTCGCAGAGCTGAGATGTTCAGGGAGTTGAGGCGTACATCTGTGCATGTGCTGAGGGTGGACAAGGTGGCCGATGTGCGAGGAATCTGTGAGGGGGTAGAGCATCACCTGCGGTCAAGTGATTCTCATCCTGCTTATAGGGGAATTTGTGCATTGCGTTCCTCCAAGCCCATCCCTTGGTGTTCTGCAGTTATAGCAGAGGGTCGTGGGCTCTAAAAAGAGGAGTCTGAAATGAAGCCCGCTCGGTCGGTTTATTTGAGTGGCTGTACCAGGCTGATCCACCATCTGTTGAGTTGGATGTCAGGGGTGTTACTATCCCTATTGCTGACCCTCCACTCAACTGTGATCCACCTTCATTTGTGGAAACACAGACTGTGGTGAAACAGATGAAATGGTGTAAAGCTCCTGGGATTTGTGGCATCCATGCTGAACTGCTCAATGCTGATAGAAATGCTGTACTCATGTCATTGCATGCAGTTCTGTGCTCTGTGCTCTGCCTGGGAGATAGGCATCATCCAACCTGACTGGAAGAGGGGCCTTGTTGTCCCTCTCTGGAAAGAGAAAGGTGATCGCCAGGACTGCAACAACTATCGAGGGGTGACGCTGGTCTCAGTGCCGGCAAGTTCTTTGCTCAGATAATTCTTGATCAGGTTCACCAACATCTGCTTGAGCACCAGCACCCAGAGCAGTCAGGCTTTACACCAAAGAGGTCAATGATTGACCGTATCCTTGCCCTTTGGGTCCTCAACAAATGCAGACGAGAGTTTCAGCAGGGGCTGCTTGCAGCCTGTGTTGATCTCTGCAAAGCATTTGATTCAATGAATCGGGATGCCCTCTGGAGGATTCTTGATCTTTGCAGGGTGCCACCAAAACTGATCAATCTGATGTCTGAACTATACTTTGGTACTGAGAGTGCTGTGAGATGTGGTGATACTTTCTCCGACTTATTTCTAGTTGTTTCTGGAGTTTGTCAGGGGTGTGCACTGGCCCCCACACTTTTCACAGCATGTATAGACTGGATTCTTGGGAGGGTGTCGGTGAGTTCAAGCTGTGGTGCATGGTTTTGTTACGTCAAGAATTGTGACCTTGATTTCACAGATGATGCGGCTATCTTTGTGGAGACTCTGGATATCCTTTTGGCAGCCTTTGAGTTACTGAATGAGGAGTTGCAACCACTGGGATTATGGGTTTCCTGGGTCAAAACAAAGATCCAAGCTTTCAATGACATCTTAGATGCTGTTATCTTGTCTGTGCCTGGTTGTGGTGAAGATGTTGAAGTCACAGAGATTCCCTTACCTTGGCAGTGATATTCATATCTCTGCTGGCTGTGAGCCATAGGTCAAAAGACGTCTGGTTAGGGCCTGGGGAGTCATGGATTCACTGAATTATGGGGTGTGTTGCTGTCGGTACCTGTGCAGGAGGACGGAAGTCCAAGTCTTCTGGTCCTTGGTGCTTTCATTCTTGCTCTCCGGATGTATCTTGGACTCTGACCAGGGATCTGAGGAGACTTGATTCCTTTGGTACCAGGTCTATTCGGAGAATCCTTGGCTATCACTGGTCAGACTTTGTGTCCAACGAGCGGTTGCTGAGAGAGACTCAAATGAGATTTGTTACTTGCATAGTCCATGAGCGTCAGCTGTGGCTCTATGGACATGTGGCTTTTTTCCTGATGCTGATTCTGCTCACTAGATTCTCTGAGCGACGGAGCCTCGTGAGTGTAGGAGGCCAATGGGTCATCCACGTTCCTTGTGGTTGCATCATGTTGATTGGCATCTGAAGGAGTTGGGGATGGGCCAGGCATCTGCCTTGGGGATGGCCAGACGGAGGCCCCTGGAGTACCGGCAGAAAGTGGACGCAGCGACGTGCTGCTCTGGCGCATGCTCCCATACCTGACCTGAGCTTTACCATTGATGGGTTTGGCTCGAAGGATATATAGCACAATATCTCAAAAAGTCGTGGACGGATTTGGACGAAACTTGCTGGACAGGTTGGGTGTGTAACAAGGACAAATTGTGTCGATTTTAGTGAAGATCCAAATCCAGATCTGGAGATGAAAATGTTATTTTAATTTTTAAAGTGATTCTTAACCATTGAGATATGGGGCTAACAAAAAATTCATATAGCATGATATTTCAAAAATTTATTGGGCCTGATATGTCCTCGTGGATCATGCATTGCGTGACGAAGATATGAGCTCAACCGAGTGCCATTCTAGTTTTATCTGCATCCAGTTATATTCAGAATCAAACCAAAGAGAACAAAACTCAAAGCAGTTAGTTCAGATCCCACCTATCCTATCTCTAACTACATTGTTTGTTTGTTTTATGATAGTGACAATATTGAAATCATCTTTTTCTTTTCTTCATCCATAGTACCAGCCTCTGAAAATGCATTTACAATGAAACTTTGACACGTTAAGAATTCATTCAATCTATCATTTCTGGATCAGGTTAATGTGGACTTACCGAACATCCACGGCCGTTTTCGGACCATTCTCCATTTTGCATTTACTTGAATGATTTGCCTGATTTGTAAGATGTATTCCACACTTTTGTGCTGATCATACCCTTTGAAAAAACCCATACCCATGAGGAAAACATTCCTTTCATTTTTCCGTTCGTGCCATTCCATATTCCCACTCTTTTATTCGCCTATTTAAGGAGTAAAGCCATTCTTCCCATGCTGTGATTCAGGTCATTTGTATGATTACGAAAGCAGATATTTCTTCTTCTTCTTCTTCTTCTTCTTCTTCTTCTTCTTCTTCTTCTTCTTCTTCTTCTTCTTCTTCTTCTTCTTCTTCTTCTTCTTCTTCTTCTTCTTCTTCTTCTTCGTCTTCGTCTTCGTCTTCGTCTTCGTCTTCGTCTTCGTCTTCGTCTTCGTCTTCGTCTTCGTCTTCGTCTTCGTCTTCGTCTTCGTCTTCGTCTTCGTCTTCGTCTTCGTCTTCGTCTTCGTCTTCGTCTTCGTCTTCGTCTTCGTCTTCGTCTTCGTCTTCGTCTTCGTCTTCGTCTTCGTCTTCGTCTTCGTCTTCGTCTTCGTCTTCGTCTTCGTCTTCGTCTTCGTCTTCGTCTTCGTCTTCGTCTTCGTCTTCGTCTTCGTCTTCGTCCATGGATCTGAGGTGGGACATTCGAAGGCTGTGAATTTCGTCATAAATAACCAAATAAATCATTGAAAATAAGTAAGTCCTCATGCATCACCCTGTTGCAAGTGCACCCAAGATAAGCCACACTCAAGTGATTTTCAAGTCAATATGTGCATGAGCCATCCAGATGAATAGTATGGAACCAAAGACCAAAATATCATCGGTTGTACCTAATCCATGGGAGCCACAAACAGAAAAGGTGCAACAGAACAGCCAGGGATGCAAATGGGCAACCAGTTTCCATCATGTCAGGGCAAACCCCTGCACAGTGAAAGGATGTGATGGGACACTTGAGGCACATGATGGAAGGGAAACTGACATTGGTACCCCTTTATCAGGAGGATGAGCATCTGATGACACAGCTCAACAATTGCAATTTAACATCAAAACATCAAACAAAGAATCCTGCGATGCTGCTGTTGATTTCAGTTTCATTTTGATTTACTAGGAGCGAGGGGGGGGGGGGTTGGAGGGGAAGCACGGAGAGAGCAGAGGATGCAGGATTAAAAAAAAGTAATTATTTAAAAGTGAAAACTTCTTGAAATCTCTTCTTTTTCGATTGCATTTCAGGAATCCTTGCCTGTATGAATACAAACATGCCATGCCTCCATCTTTTACGATACTCATTCTGATATTAAAGGTCGAGTCGCAGTGATTTACCAGCCAGCACAAACATCGGCTGCCAGAAAAGTGTTTTTATCGTCAGTTTGCTATGACTTCATCTGGAACAGTACTCTGCCAAATCCCCCCCCCCCCAACCACCCTTTACCCCTCTGGTGCCGTTTTGTTATCGCATCGAGTATACTGGAGCACTAACTAGTTCCTTTCCATGATATCGGGTGTGGAGGTCACACAGACATCGTACTCGATCACATAACTCAGGGTCTTCCGAGTCTTCTTGGGACACATTACACTTTGCTCACACCAAATCAATCACCTGCTGTTTTATATTTCTTATAACTACAGCATGGTGCTTACACAAAATCTTACTGAAAAATAGAAACATTGTGATGATTACAGGTGTGGTGCAATTAAATTGGACAGTTTGACACATGCAAACTAGCACACACAATTTATATGACCAATTTATATGCAGGATTATGAATTTACTACAAATATCATTGTCGTTATCCATTCCACATTTCAAACTAAAACTACCATTACCCATTACCATCATTATTATTATCTAATCCACATTTAAAACTAGCATTACCCATTGCCATCATTATTATTATTATATATTTCACATTTTACCATCACACACTTTACCATTATTATTAACATGTATATTTCAAATTTAAAACTTAAACTACCTTTACCAATAACCATCGCTATTATTGTTTATTCCACATTTAAAAGTAAAACTTCAATTACCCATTACCATTGATATTATTGTTTATTCCACATTTCAAACTATAACTACCATGACCCATTACCATCATTATTATTATCGAATCCACATTTAAAACTAAATCTAAAATTACCCATTGCCATCATTATTATGATTATATATTTCACATTTTACCATCATACACATTACCATCATTATTAACATGTATATTTCACATTTAAAACTTAAACTACCTTTACCAATAACCATCACTATTATTGTTTATTCCACATTTAAAAGTAAAACTTCAATCATCCATTACCATTGATATTATTGTTTATTCCACATTTAAAACTAAAACTACCATGACCAATTACCACCATTATTATTGTCTATTCCACATTCAAACATTTAAAACTAAAACTACAATTATTCATTTCCATCATCATTATTATCTATTCCACATTTAAAACTAAAACTACCATAACCAATTACCATCATTATTATCTATTCCACATTTAAAACTAAAACGAAAACTACCATGACCAATTACCATTGTTATTATGTCTATTCCACTTTTAAAACTAAATCTGTCATAACCAATTACCATCATTGTTATCTATTCCACATTTAAAACTAAACTACCCCATTTAAAATAGGTATGTATGCCCTGGTTAAAATAGGTGTACCATATCCCTGTGTCGTAAGAGGCGACCAGGGTTGCGTCAGGAAGGGCATCCGGCGTAAAACATGTGCCAAATCACTATGCGGATCATACGGATGATCCGCTGTGGCGACCCCTAACGGGAGCAGCCGAAAGAAGAAGAAGATTTAAAACTAAACTACCATGACCAATTACCATTATTATTATCTATTCCACATTTAAAACTAAAACTACCATGACCAATTACCATTGTTATTATTGTCTATTACACTTTAAAAACTAAACCTACGATTACCAATTACCATCATTGTTACCTATTCCACATCTAAAACTAAAACTACCATAACCAATTACCATTATGATTATCTATTCCACATTTAAAACTAAAACTACCATTACCAATTACCATTGTTATTATTGTCTATTCCACTTTTAAAACTAAATCTACCATTACCAATTGCCATCATTGTTATCTATTCCACATTTAAAACTAAAAAGACCATAACCAATTACCATTGTTATTATTGTCTATTCCACATCTAAAACTAAAACTACCATAACCAATTACCATAATGATTATCTATTACACATTTAAAACTAAAACTACCATTACGAATTACCATTGTTATTATTGTCTATTCCACTTTTAAAACTAAATCTACCATTACCAATTGCCATCATTGTTATCTATTCCACATTTAAAACTAAAACTACCATTACCAATTGCCATCATTGTTATCTATTCCACATTTAAAACTAAAACTACCATGACCAATTACCATTATTATTATCTATTCCACATTTAAAACTCAAACTAAAACTACCATTGCCAATTACCATTGTTATTATTGTCTATTCCACATGTAAAACTAAAACTAAAACTACCATTACCAATTACCATTGTTATTATTATCTATTCCACATTTAAAACTAAAACTACCATGACCAATTACCATTGTTATTATTATCTATTCCACATTTAAAACTAAAACTACCATGACCAATTACCATTGTTATTATTATCTATTCCACATTTCAAACTAAAACTAAAACTACCATTACCAATTACCATTGTTATTATTATCTATTCCACATTTAAAACTAAAACTACCATGACCAATTACCATTGTTATTATTATCTATTCCACATTTAAAACTAAAACTACCATGACCAATTACCATTGTTATTATTATCTATTCCACATTTCAAACTAAAACTAAAATTACCATGACCAATTACCATCGTCATTATTTTCTATTCCATATTTCAAACTAAAACTACCATTACCAATTACCATTGTTATTATTATCTATTCCACATTTAAAACTAAAACTACCATTGCCAATTACCATTGTTATTATTATCTATTCCACATGTAAAACTAAAACTAAAACTACCATTACCAATTACCATTGTTATTATTATCTATTCCACATTTAAAACTAAAACTACCATGACCAATTACCATTGTTATTATTATCTATTCCACATTTAAAACTAAAACTACCATGACCAATTACCATTGTTATTATTATCTATTCCACATTTCAAACTAAAACTAAAACTACCATGACCAATTACCATCGTCATTATTATCTATTCCATATTTCAAACTAAAACTAAAACTACCATTACCAATTACCCTTGTTATTATTGTTTATTCCACATTTAAAACTAAAACTAAGACTACCATCACCAATTACCCTTGTTATTATTGTTTATTCCACATTTAAGACTAAAACTACTGTTACTCAACAGTGACGTCACCATCAAACAGTCACGTAATCCTCCCTTACCACTCAACAGTCATGTAATCCGCCTTTGCCTTCACCATCAACCTCACATAATCCCCCTTTCTCCTTACAAACCAAGTCATGTAACCCTCCCTTTCTCTTTACCACCCAACAGTCACGTAACCCTCCCTTTACCTTTACCACCCAACAGTCACCTAATCCTCCCTTTACCTTTACCACCCAACAGTTATATAATCCCCGCTTTCCCATTACCACCGACAGTCACATATCCCTCCCTTTCTCCTTCCAAACCAATAGTCATGTAACCCTCCCTTTCTCTTTACCACACAACAATCACATAACCCTCCATTTCGCTTTACCATCAAACAGTCACATAACTTTCCCTTCCCATTTACCACCCAACAATCACATAACCCTCCAGTTCCCTTTACCACCCAACAGTCACATAACCCTCCCTTCCTTCACCACCCAACAGTCACATAACCCTCCCTTCCTTCACCACCCAACAGTCAAATAACCCCCCTTCCTTCACCACCCAACAGTCACATAACTCTCCCTTCCCTTCACCACCAAACAGTCACGTAATCCTCCTTTTCCCTTTACCACCCAACAGTCACGTAACACCCCTTTACCTTCACCAACGAATACAGACAACTTCACCAGCATGAGTCAATTCTTTACTCATAGCTCATAACATACAAGTAATATTGCTCTATTACCAGTCCAGATGGGTCAAGTCCTTGTCCCAAGCTTTCTTCGAGTTGAACCATGAGGTATAAAGTCCAAGTCTAGTTTTCTAAGATAAAAGCAATAAATGGACAAAATCAATGTAATGAAGCTCCATATACACTAATATTTAAAGTTGGATGGTTATCAGACATTTATAGATTTTTGTCCAACACTATTCTTGACACTTTTTAACCAATTTAATTCACCTTGTATACATCGCTGCATTTTTCACTTCTTGACAGAAACAATGCAATTCGGCTGATTTCTCATCGGTGAGCTGCGAAACAGGTGAATTGGCTTTATCACTTGATGTGACGTGAGATCTCAGAGGTACGGTAATGCTGAGGGAGCAGTACTCGTACAATTGCAAACTGCTTGCACGAAACGACAAATGGCAAAGATTTCACAGAATTCAAATCAGGCACCATAGGGGGTTCATGTCAAGGCATTTGCAAATGAGCAAAAAAGTCGTTATGAATGGTGATAAAGGCTGACATTTTGATCGTGTAGCTTTAACCTTTTAATTTTACACTCGTATAAGGCTCGCAGAGGAGCTTGTACATAAATCACTTGCATGACAACGACATTAAGAGACATCAGTGTACTTCTGCATGAATTACAAGGACAAAAGGAGAAAACGGACAAAGCAGCACCACATGTAGTTGGGATTTGAACCTGGGATCCTAGCCTCATCGCTTTTGTGCTCAGACTTTGGCTTCAAGCAGAGTAAGCTACTCTTGGTTGGCTTGATGGTCTCCCTCCTCTCTCCCCAAATGAGCACACAGCTCATCAAAGAGAATTTTATACATGTAAATAATATTTTACAGCTATCGAGCTGAGCCTTTGTCCTTGGGGCAATTTTACAGTTGACCTACATTTGCGTTTTTATTGTGATAATTTTGTCGACTTTTCACCCTCTGCCATTCACATTTTTATTGAGACTCGACCTCTGCATGAAAGAGCTGTGCAGGTTGGACAAGAGGCTATTCTCATATATATGCAAAAATACCATCAATTCTGATTCTTTCCTTTCATCTTCCCCCCACATGTCTTATGCACGAGGTAGACGCGTTGGTTGCAATCTCTGAAGGTGGTTGAGAAGGAAGAACAAGTCAACAACGAGCATAAAGTCGTGGGTCAGAGTTCATAAATCTTTAGAGTTTTCATTTTAAATTTGTGATGTTTTCCAGTTGTCGGTGTGAGAACATTTCCGGATGTTCTCATTGGTAGCATTGTTGTCAAGGTCTCATTCTAAGAATCCTTCCAAACCCTGCACACAACGAAATGGTAGTTTGATTGTTACGACATTGCTGGTATCTCTTTGTAATACTCTGTGAGGTTGTTGTTATCACTCCACTCGCTCCAACTCTCACGGATATGAAAATCATATCCTTCACCTTCCAAGTTCTCTTGTCATTTTGTGGTCCTTGGACTTGATCATTTTTTCTCCTTTCTGATACATCCAGACCAAATTCGTTGTGTGTGTCTTCACTTCACAATATGCCATCCTTGTTTTTTTTTTCTGCCTGCTATATCTGGTCACAATGCTTTATTTTCAATGTTCATGCGAGATGGAATGATCAGATCGCGTGTGAGTGCGATGTCATGCACAGCCTCTTTCTGGGACCCACTTCCACATCCTTTTAGACACTGGAATGATGGACGTTTTTTTCACAATTGCTAAAGGATTACTCTGCAAATGCTGTAATGTGTTTGTTTTGACTTTTTGCATCCTAAAAGTAGGTAGGTGATTGGTCCTTTCTTTTTCCAGTTAGCAGAATGTACATTTATCCATTTGACTCAGTCGTGCCACTTTCTTAAAGCTGTTTGTGTGGTGTCCTTGATGTTGGGCATTTATTATATAAAATCTGGCTTTGTTTGTCTTGTTAATTCTGAAAACCTATCCTTTGGCTCCAGATTTGTCCAATGCACAAATCGGGTAATTCTCCACTCTCACAGATGAGGAAATGGTATGGAAAGTGACAGAAGAAGTGGGAGGAGGTTGCCTGATCAGTTGTAGTGAGGGATAGTACACTGAGCTAAATGAGAAGTCATTATAGGAATTAAAACAATTCACAGCATTGCATTAGATTTGACATGTCTGCTTGCTGAAGGAAGATCCAACATATGCTAGCATGGCAATAAAAAACTTTTTTAACAGCAATACAACATGTTAATAATGTCAGCATTGCTATGACAACAGTAATTGTTACAGTTAATGTTTTACAAAATGGGTGTTACATGAACCGAATGTAAAGGCTCCGTCGTCACACTGCAATACACACATCAAGTGCATTCTGAATCATTGCATTTCACCATCTTCCTCACGACCTCGAATGAACTTGACAAACTACCATCACACACTGGTACATCACCACAAAGGAACAAATTGGAGGAGTTAAGATGAAGGTAAGTCGTTACAAACCTCGCCTATAGTGCCTGCGGCACAACCCTTGTACCACATTGGCCCAACACTGAATCTTTAATGTCACACTATTTCTGTCTTGCTCCCATTGCTGAGGTCATTTTGTGTATTATGTTATTATGTCCTTTATTTTGTCAAGGAACTCATGTGGTGATTGGCTTTGTGAGGCAATTGCAAAAAGTTTTGAACCACCTATTATCAGGTCACTGAATTCAACCACCTATTATTTTTAAGATTAACATACTGTCGGCCAAATTTCTAAAATCCTCAATTTTTATCCGATTAACTTGAAAGTTGAAAAGCATTTGCATATCAAGTCTCTGAATTTAACCACCCATTATTTTTGAGGTCAATATTGGCCAAAAGGTTAACATAGGGCAAAAGGTCAACAAGGGCCAAATTTCTAAAATTGTCAATTTCCATCCGATTGACTTGAAATTTGAACAGGGTCGGCTGATCAGCTCACTGAAAACAACCACCTATTCTTTTTGATGTCACCATATGCCAAAAGCTCAACATCGGCCAAAGGTCAACAACTTAGGTGCACTTTCGAAAATTCTCACTTTTCATCCAATTGACTTGAAATTTGAACAAGATTTGCATATCAGGTCAATCAATTCAACCTCCAATTTTTTAGGTTAAAGGTCAGCATATACGTAATTTCGAAAATTTATAGATATGGCCAAAAACTATATATATATATATATATATATATATATATATATATATATATATATATATATATATATATATATATATATATATGTATATGTATATATATATATGTATATGTATATATGTATGTATATGTATATATATATATATATATATATATATATATATATATATATATATATATATATATATATATATATCTGATATATTGTTGCAAATCTGGCAGCCATGTGCACACAACAGCCAGGTCCTATAGATCAGTTGTATCGGTAAGTACGTGTTTCTAGTTATGGTCCCGTCCCTAGTCTAATGGGAATGAAATGTTTGTGTGCTGCGGAGTTATTTTTTATAGTTAGGATTTTTACATCCACAATGACAACAACACCCACATTCGCTTTCACAGCATTCTTCGTGTGCTCGCTGGCGAGTGCGTGCATGGGCAGAGTTTAACATGAGCATGGCGTCCCTCTTTGGCCAATCGCTAAGGAGCAGGCGTCTCACCTGCCCCATCTCCCACTCATCACCATCGCCATTACGCACGTGGCTGGAGGTGAGGAGGAAGGCGGAGCTACAAACGCCTCCGATTGAGACTCCGCCCAGAAGGGTGGGAGTTGCCCCGCCTACCGTGGGTCTGTCCAATGGGAGACGGCCAGGGAATCGCGCAATGGGTCCGACCAATCTGGAGGCGAGTGGCCAGGCGAAGAAGCCCTCCCTCCTTAAGAAGAAGAGAGTGGTTGTCGGGACGAGCAGAGAGAGGAGATTGTGTCCTGTGTGCTCGAGCGCATCTTCTGTCTGGTATGTGGCTGACTGCACCCCGCGCATCTGAGGCGTCTCGTCTGGCGCAGTATGACAAGCGATCGACCAACTCAACACGGGAGATCACCTCGTCTCGCCTCCTCTGGATTCTGCTGCCCTGGTCCGTCCTTTGGCGACCGGAGCTCCTGGAAGGGGTGGACGACGAGCCGCGCGCTCGTGTCCAGGTAGCCAGCCGTTCTGAAACCCAGCCGAACTATCCTCCCCGGCAGAAGAGCCGAATAAAGACCCGGCAGGTCCATTTTCTTTTTGGGTGTGCGTGTCTATGTGCGGGCCTGTCTTGTCCAAGTAGAATTGTTAAGTGCTTGCATTATTGTACATTGGAATATATTCGGATAACTCTGCTCTCTTCGTGCTCCCTCCCCCCCCCCCCCCATTGTAAATAAATCCCCTCTTGTTGAATGTACTAGTTCATTTCTGTGCTTCTTTCATTGGCTTATTTAATTGGCACGGTGCATATTGGGAAATTGGGAAACAGTAAATTGTGCATTTCGACCGACGGGTCTTGGTAACCATCCGCTTGGGTTACGCACGGTTCGAGCATGATAATGGCTCATTCCGTTCGAGGCCTGCCGAGCGTGTGAAATTCCCCGGAAGCTTTGCCGCGTGGATGTTTAGGTATATTGAAGTTAGCAATTAACCCTATTCCACGCGGCCGAATTATTGGTGATTCACGGTCCTGTAAGGGACCCGTGCCTTTCAGAGTTCTCCGAGAAGCACGATCTAGATTCTGGGTGTTCGGTGGAGCCGACACCACTGCTTCACCTTGCGGTCGTGCTCGCCGCCGACACCCGGCCCCACAACAATATATCATGAAGTCACAAAAGGTTGTGGATGAGTTATGACAAAACTTGGTGGATGAGTTAGTTCGGTGACAAGAACAAGAGGATTCGATTTTGGTTAAGGTCCATCCCATCAGTGGGAAACTAAACATAATCTGTTCAGCTTGGCGGAGGTATGCGCTCGACTGAGTGCCGTTTGACTATGTTCTGTTTTATAAGTGTCACTCTGAGTGATTTTTCATTTGTTTGTTCGTTACCCTCACCAAAAGAGAAGGTATTGCGTTTGGGTCCATTTGTTTGTTTGTCCGCACAGAAGTTTCATTTTTTTCTCTGCAACTGCTTGGTGGATTGAGAGAAAATTTTCACCATAGGTGCGACGACTCATGTGGAATGTTTAATTATAATTATGATGTCATAGGTCACGTGGTGTGGCAGCCATGTTAGAAAAACTTTGGACCTCTATATCTCTGAGATCACACAAAGGGAAAAAATGAAACTTGCCACATGGCAAGTACTCATCATGGGGAATAAGTGATTTTTATGACGTCATAGGTGCCTTTGTTATGACATCATAATTGCATTTGTAGAACGCTACATCTGATCAGTATGAAAATTTTTGAGGGTCATCGAGAGATGAAATAGTCCACAGAAAAAAAATTGATGACATCATCGGTCACGTGATTCCACAGCCATATTGTTTAAAAAAAAAAAAAACATCAAAAATATTCTTCTCTGAAGTGGCTGAATAGGGTGAGGCAAAACTTTACACGTATGAACACCTATTCATGAGGAACAAAACATTGACACATATGATGCCGTAGGTCACTTGGTTCGGCAGCCATATTGGATTGAAGATAATATTAAATAATCTTTTCTCTGGAACCGCTGAATCAATCAAAGTGAAACTTCAAATTTATCATGTGTTAATCATGAAGAATACATGTTTTAAATTTAAACT
This sequence comes from Eptatretus burgeri, assembly GCF_056783735.1. Lineage (NCBI taxonomy): Eukaryota > Metazoa > Chordata > Myxini > Myxiniformes > Myxinidae > Eptatretus > Eptatretus burgeri. Next base: position 67,710,379 of record NC_140976.1, on the reverse strand, counting down.
TGATCAGATGCATGGTCTGGCAGCCAGAATTATTTCATTTTTTATATCAGCTCCTTTTTCTTTTTTGATATATATATATATATATATATATATATATATATATATATATATATATATATATATATTTTCTTCTTCTTCTTTCGGCTGCTCCCGTTAGGGGTCGCCACAGCGGATCATCCGTATGATCCGCATAGAGATTTGGCAAATATATATATATATATATATATATATATATATATATATATATATATATATATATATATATATATATATATATATATATATATATATATTGTTGCAAATTCGCGCCCGCCGGCGTGCGAACCGCCACGTAACTCGAATTGCGGCACGTCTCCCACCGGATGGACAATTTAGTCATGACCTTCTCGGAACAACGCCGGGAGCTAGTCACGGGTGGGCCTTTTGACCTCACCACAATCGTGCCAATCGGCCACCCGCGTAGGATAGGGTTGTTCACCAAACTCGACCTACCTATACCCACGCCGATGGTTAACCGGGCGATCGTACCTCGCCACAGGTCCACTCCGGACACGAGCCGCTTGGGCGGCCCAATCCGTACTATCGGGATAACCGAGCGGTGTTATCGTCGACCTGGATGGTTCAGATTAATTACCGGGATGTTGAACCCACTACGAACCCCTTACGTGATGCAAGATGGAAATTAAAAGAAATGAAAGGAGGCAGCAAAACGGGGAACAAGTTCACACGAGCACATTTAATTGCACACGCAGACCAGCACGGAAGGCACGTATACAGTCACAATCATCATGTACAATAAAGCAAAAGCAAGTCAAGAAATGGCACATATACATAATCACAGGCAAAAGAGATGTCCCAACTAAACCCGACACACGGCAACACTTAATCAGTTTTACTTCAAGGACAGGCGCCACCCACAGTCATTTACACGAACCCAAAGGAAAAGAGAAAGTTGCGACTTCCCTGCACGCGTCGTCCAGCGCCGCGTCCTTGACCTCGAATTGGAGCCTCCCCCGATGTGGTCTGCGACTCGCACCTCGCGCCGGCACGTGTAGCCGCTCCGCGCCACGAACGGGGCTTCCGGCACTATCTCAGCGCGGATAATGGGGGAGGGGAAATTGTTGATGCTCGGGCTCGAAGGGGAGAATGGTGGATGCTCCGCCCCGCCGACGCAGTCTTGGGACCGCGGGCTGATCATTCCGGCACTAGGCAGAAGGCTTGTCCTCTCCCGATGTAGACGGCGACAGGGCCCAGGACGAGGATGCGCCAACTCGACTCCCTCCAGCTGGACTCGTCGGAAAACTCTCTGAAGAACTCGTAGATGAACGAACCACCAACAGCAACAACCACCCCTCACCCGCCCGCGTACGTCCCTTTTATACCCCGGGTATGCAAATATTCGGATCAAAATGACCTCGGGGGCAGAGCCATGCTCACCAATTGTTCGGGGAAAAAGGGGGCGTGAACCTCCCCTGATCCTAAAATTTGCATAGACGGACTTAGATGGAATTCACCTACACGTGCCTGGAGGCGGGACCAAGCTGCCTCGCGCTTGCCCATTGGACGGAGGAGAAGTGGGCGTGAAGCATTCCTGATCCGCGGATCGACACATTCGGCCTCCACTGCCGAACGGCTCCGGGAACACGACATTTGGTGTTGACTGGTGGTGTTTGGGAATGGCCGTAGAAGCGATGATGTGGTAGCGTAGGTGGTGGAGGTGGCGTCGTTGTAGTGTGGTTGGCGCTGTGGTGGGGATGGTGTGGTTGTTGAGATGCTGTTTGTTTGAAATAAAAGATAGAACAGAAAAATGGCTAACTCAAAGCGTCGCAGCCCGGATGAATCACATAAATTCCCTCTATACAACGGGTTTGGGCTAACTACACATGTCCTTACAGAGATATCTCACCTGAGGGCTCTTTATGGTGTAATGCGAATTTCCACAACCGTAACAATATATATATATATATATATATATATATATATATATATATATATATATATATATATATATATATATATATATATATACATATATAATCTATCTATCTAATCTATCTATAATTCCAGGTGTGTGTGTGTGTGTGTGTGTGTGTGTGTGTGTGTGTGTGTGTGTGTGTGTGTGTGTGTCTGTGACCGCTGTTTCTCGACAACCGATCTTATTGATCTTATGGTCCGATCTTATTGAAACTTGCCAGCTACATTGCTGGGGACCTGAGGATGTGCCTTTTCAAGGTTTGATATTAATCGGACAAGTGCTTCCCAAGTTATGGCCATTTATTTACCAAACCAATGACAAGACACGTTGTTGCGTGGGCGAGGCCGATGGGGAATGGAAGCACAGCCGCGTTCCCCATTACAGGTTACAACGTACGGGTTTCCGGAGAGTGATGACTTTGTGTATTCTAATAATTTCTCGATTTCTTATGCGCATTTATAGATAAACACAATGCCCCAAGTTATGATCGTTTTCATATTAGACGGTGCATAAATTTCAGGAACATCAGAGTGCTGGTATGCTCCGAACCAGGAAGTAAATTTTTTTTCTCTCTCTCTTCTCTTCTCTTTTTGTTTTTCCTTGCCACGACATTGCGAAAAAGGTAAAATACGTTGGCGCTAATTGAATAATTGGGTATTAAAACTAAATTGCGAATAATCGTAACTGCGAATAATATGCCAACTTCCGGGCCACGCACGTACGGGCACACGAGAGCGAAGAAACGGCCTGTGTGGTTGTTGTTTGTTGCTCGCGGTTTGAATATTTATTTATTAAATGTATTTTTTTTTTAAATTTTTTACGGGCACGTACTAGTACCTTACAAGGACATTGTTACTCTATTTCTGCAGTACGCTTAGTGATTGACCATTCCAACCAATTGATTTCAGTACTTGGTATTGTAGACATTGCACAGTTTGAGTAGTTTGCTTTCAAGTCGTCCGGGGGGTGGGGGGTGTTTCCCCCTCACCAACCCCCTTAGGCTCTGCACACGCTAATGTCCTCAACGGTGAAAGATAGGAGGAAGCCTCTGAAATAAAAAATATCGGGACGAGACCCGGGAAGGTTTTTGGCTAGGTCGCGAGGCCCTTCGGCCGGGGGGAGGTGGGGGAGGTGTGGGTGGTGTTTCCCCCTCACCAACCTCCTCAGGCTATGACTGCCGTGGCCTAATGGGGAACTAATACTGGGCTCGCGTCAGACCTATGTACAGAAGATCAAGTTCATTCAAAAAGAACCCGGGCAACGCCGGGTGCATTCACTTAGTGTGTGTTTGTATGTAAATATTTTTTTTTTTGAATAAGCCTAACTTGGCTGTTCCTGGATGGGTTTTTGGGTCGAGGAGTCGGAGCTGAAATGCAAATCCTATCCAGGTTCCTCCTGATGACTTCATCTTTGCTTTTTGCTTGTTTTGGGTTCCTTATGATTACTACAATGCAGGACTTGTACCTAATTTGGTGTTCCATTTGATTTGAATTTAATTTATTTTAATCCCATTCTGAATGCAATTAAACAATAATAATAAATGTCATGGGTCAGGGTCAGGTGTCCAATCAAAGTGAGGTTGTATTAAAGCGGGACGTCTTGGTACCCAGTCATCACTACCAGCAGTTATAAATTGGCAGTTCTAATTATGTCTCATTAATGACATAACACACCAGTACATAAACACCACACAAAACAAATCCTGGTGAGGGTCTGCAATCTCTGATTGCTCTTTTTATTGTTTTATACATTTTATTGCTGTCTCAAAATCGTGAGCCTTCCCTGCTTTGCAAATATAACAGCACGAAGACCACAATTTGCTCCTATAACTCTTGGAAATGGAACTCTAGGTTTGTTTATACAAGTCGCTCAATAATTCTTTCAAACGTTTCTCTCTTGACTTGATTTTATGAGGAAGAATTTCCTGATCATATCACCAGTAATTGGTTGTAGGCTTAGATAGGAACAACGTCGTTTAATACGGAGCTTGAATAATATCGTGAGGAAGTTTGATATCAGGGCAGTTGTTATAATTAAGCTCGTCCTATTCTCAAACAAAATTAAAAAAATCTTTAATCTATACTACCAAGCTCATAAATCTGGCACCCAACATCCACACTTGAAATGTCTATCCACAGGAAGTGTAGTTGTCATTGATGTGTATTATTGCCTTATTGCTTCACGAAAAATATAATTGGTTCACGAAAAAATATTTTCACGAAAAATATAAGTGACCACTATATTCGTTATTGTTGTGTGTCTGTCTGTATGTCTGTCTGTCTGTCTGTATGTCTGTCTGTCTGTTTGTCCTGAGCATAGCTCCGTGGGTTTTGATCCGATCCTGATGAAATTTTGATGGGAGGTTTATATCATGGTCGAGTTGTGTTTTCCTGAAAATGGGCGTAGTCCACCCATTATGGGCGGAGCCACGCCCAAAAAACGTGTTTTTAGGGGGTAGCCGATTTCAATTTGCATCTTCTCCTCGGGGTTTTGTCAAATATGACAGCGGTTTCGGTATTTGGTTAGCCCAATGGCACCTGCATAGCCCCACGGAGCTCGATTTTTCATTTTCGTCCCAAGGTCAAGGTCACAAGGTCATGAACTTAGAAAATTGCGAATTTTGACATAAAAAATTCTTCTCCGAGGGGTTTGTCGAATCTGGCAGGGGTTTCAGTATTTGGTTAGCCCAATGGCACCTGCATAGCCCCACAGAGCTCGATTTTTCATTTTCGTCCCATGGTCAAGGCCACAAGGTCACGAACTTAGAAAATTGCGAATTGTGTTCTTAGGGGGTATCCGATTTAAATTTGCATCTTCTCTGAGGGGTTTTGTCAAATCTGACAGGGGTTTCGGTATTTGGTTAGCCCAATGGCACCTGCATAGCCCCACGGAGCTCGATTTTTCATTTTCGTCCCAAAATCAAGGTCACAAGGTCATGAACTTAGACAATTGCGAATTTTGACATAAAAAAATTATTCTCCAAGGGGTTTGTCGAATCTGGCAGGGATTTCAGTATTTGGTTAGCCCAATGGCACCTGCATAGCCCCACAGAGCTCGATTTTTCATTTTCGTCCCATGGTCAAGGCCACAAGGTCACGAACTTAGAAAATTGCGAATGGTGTTTTGAGGGGGTATCTGATTTCAATTTGCATCTTCTCCTAGGGGGTTTGTCGAATCTGGCAGGGGTTTCAGTATTTGGTTCACCCAATGGCACCTGCATAGCCCCACGGAGCTCGATTTTTCATTTTAGTCCCAAGGTCAAGGTCACAAGGTCAAGGTCACAAGGTCATGAACTTAGAAAATTTCGAATTTTGACATAAAAATCATACGACCGCCCAAATATTGAGAGCTAGGATGATAATATTTTTTATGCATAATCTTGAGGTCATTCCCCACCTAAAGTCTTGAAACCATTTTGCTCCATCTCGAACACCTTGCCCGTGGCTCCCCTTCAAGTTTGTTTTTACGCTGATTTCATCAAAGTATGGATAATCCGAGGAGTGTGAAATGCCATAAAACCTATATGACGTCATGTTGTTCCTGGAATGTTCCAGAGGAAGTTTTGCACCAAAGGTCATAATCCTTGACCTTTGACCTTTTAAGTTTGCAAAGGTCAAATTTTCAAAGTTGTGGGAATCGAACCGGGTTTTCGACCTTCTTCGACGAACTAACTCCAATAAGCTATAGCACGTATTCTGTTTCCTTATTTTAATGTCCACAACATTGTTTTGTGACCTTTAAAGGTTATGCAAAGGTCAAATTTTTAAAGTTGTTGAACGAAACCGGGTTTTCGACATTTTGCAGCTAATAACCTGTCACTCGTACCACATCATGTTGAACATTTTTATAACTTGGTCAAACATTATCACATTGTCTCATCCTTGATTTCTGAAACAATCTACATCGTCAAATACCGCTTGTGAACCATCGTCGTCTTCAGACTTATTGTATCACATTATTGCCTTGTTTTGCCTGTTATTTTATATTAAATGTTGTTTATGAGGTGTGTTCATAAAGTATCCAACCTTAATTTTTCATGCATAAACAAATGAAGCTAGGGAGGCGTGGTTTGGTGCACGTATGTAGGCGATCCTAATTCGTATGCGTGAATATTTTCCCGCCTGCAGAAGCTGTCAGTCGCCGACAGACCACCGATGAGTGAAGAATTGTGAGTGAGCGCCGTCGGATTTTTGTTTTTGACAAAATGACGGATCACTGTGGTCTCATCGCCAGTGATCACTGTGATGAAGAAGTTGGGATCGCTGTTCACAGTCTCCAGAATGTCCTGTGCGATCTCCAAACGGAGTTTCTTCTGCTCGATCGTTAGCAGCTTTGGCACGAACTTCGCTTAGATTCTCCTTAAGCCCAAATCCTCAGTCACAATGGAATGAACGGATCCAATGCTGACGCCCGCCTCATCTTCAAGTTCTCTGATCGTGATTCGACGATCCTGCATCAGCAGGGTCCTCACTTGGTCAATGACTATCTCATTTCGCGATGTTGAGGGCCTAACAGAACGTGCTTCACTTTCCACTGATGTGCGACCATCTTTGAAGCGGTTGTACCACTATTTTATCTGTGTGGTGCCCATTGCTTCGTTCCCGAAGGCCTGTTGAATCTTGCGGATCGTTTCCACTTGGGAATCACCAAGCTTTACACAAAATTTGATGCAGTAGCGTTGTTCAAGTTTTTCCGTCATTTTGTCAAAAACGAAAATCCGACGGCGCTCACTTACACTTCCTCACTCATCGGCGGTCTGTCGGCGAGTGACAGCTTCTGCAGCGGGAAAATATTCACGCATACGGATTAGGATCGTCTACATACGTGCACCAAACCACGCCTCCCTAGCTTCATTTGTTTACGCACGAAAAATTAAGGTTGGATACTTTTTGAACATGCCTCGTATGTTGTATTAATTGCCTGGTGTTGGCTTAATGGTTAAGGTGGTTGGTTTAAAATTCTAGGGTCTTAAATTCAAGCCCCTGTTGGGCTGTTGAATTAACACCAGACAGGGTTGACTCAGCCTGTCATCCTTCTAAGGTTGGCAAAATGAGTACAAACCCACTGGTAACAGGGGCATTGCATCAGTGGCACAGGTGTGCCCCCAGAAAATGGTTCAGCCAAACAGCCCCAGGCTGCATAGGAATAAATACAATTAACTAAATAGAACTATACATTGTACCTGGATCTCTTTTTCTTAACTCTAAATTCTAAATTCCTTCCGCACACGGTGTGGGTACCTCTGCTCGTACTGTATAAATAAGATCCAATATCTGTCCGTCAGTTTTGCAGCTCTTTCCAAACCATTGATCGTACAAAGTTGAAAATAGCACCATGTTAATTGTCATGGATCCAGGCAGCACAGGTTTAAGGAAAAATTGAAGTGGACACAAACATTTTCATTATTTACATCGAGAAATGCCCAAAGCAAGCATGAACTGCTTTGTGTGGCTTGGCATCAAGTCATGTGAAGCGAGGTAAACTGTGATTGGTTCCTGGCAAGTAAAATCAATACACCCTTTCTGTACCCGTTTCGCTGTTATTCGAATTTTTTTTAAATAGGGGCAATACCACTGGGCACTCACCTGGAAGAGTCAAAATACTGACGAAGAAGTCAACGTGGAATGCAATCAGCAAAATGTACCAATGAACCAATGTCATAGCAAATACCTATTAATGTCATAAAAAACTTTGGTACATCATGGGTGATGATGGTTGTTGTCAAGTTTCATCAGAATTAGTGTGTGGTTTCTGAGAAGAAAGCAAATACCTATTTTGGGGAGCAACCCCCCCGCCCCCCAATATACAGTAGACTAGGCGTAAGTCTTCACCATCGGGACCGAGAAAAAAGTGACGACTTAGACATGTGACGACTTATGCGTATGCGAACATTCATGATGACTGTGGGGTGAAGAATGAAGTTGCGCGTGGCCTGGACACGTACGTGTGAGAGGGCGCAACAATCTCTAAGCCGGCTATTGTACCAAAAGGGAAACACAATCCTCGTGGCATAGGTGGGGGTTCATTGGTGAGTTGGAAAGTGATCAAGCAAAGATGGAATTCATGAATCACTTTATCAAAAGTAAAGATAATGAACAACTGTAAGACAACTCATATACCATCGTTGATGGTATATGACCATCGACAAATGTGGAATGAATGGCTGTTAGAATTCATTCATTGGAATGAATGTAGAATGAGTTTTCAGATGGAATGACAACTCATATACCATCGACAAATTACATGACACACAGTCATCGTGATGACGACCACTCAATACCTATGTGAAAGTGAGTGTGGTGATGTACAAAACAAGCCAATATAAAACCATGATCGGACTTCAACACTGAGCTCGATCGATCCTTTAGGCCAAGTCACACCTTGACGTTTTAGCCAGCAATGGCAACGTATCAAAATGTATGTAAAACGGTGGCTTACGCTGAACTTTTGATGTTTTTTTTTTAAGATTCGGACGTATTCATAACGAGTTGGTCGAATGCATAACATATTAGTAACGGACACAGAACGTTTCGTTGTCTAATATATAACTTATACCAACGAATGCTTAGCCTGTTGTCGGCGTTCACAACCTATGCCCAACGATAGTCTAACTTATGCATAGTGCGGTGCACGTATCGCCGACGATGACGCGACGTAGCCTATTAAAAAGCTGCCGCACAACGATTCAAATTCTCGGACTCTCTGCAAAATCTTCTATTTCTCTTTGCCGACGACTCCACCCTCTGCCGTACCATCTGTCATCCCTCAGACCGGCAAGCAGCAGCTTCTTCGCTCACTGCAGATCTGGATAAAATCACAAACTGGTCCAACACGTGGAACATGTCTTTCAATCCAGACAAATCTCACACTCTCACTATGTCTCTTCGAAAGGACCGTTTACAAAACCCCCCCATCCACTTTCTCAACAATCCTCTGGAAGAAGTCTTTTCCTTCAAGCTTCTAGGTCTCACTATCTGCCATGACCTTTCCTGGGAAAGTCACATTTCCAACCTCGCCTCAAAAGCCAGTCGCCGACTGGGAATCCTCCGTCGTGCTAAGTCCTTCCTCGGCCCTCTTGAGCTCCTGACCACTTACAAAGCTTTTGTCCGTAGCCTGATGGAGTACTGCTCTCCCTTCTGGGCTGGTGCTCCTGCCTCCCACCTTTCTCGGCTTCACGCTGTCGAAACCAGGGCATTTAAGATCATCGGCATCTCCCGCAATGAAGCTGAGTCTTTGGGCCTCTCACTCAATCACCGCAGGTTGGTCAGTGGTCTTTCTGTCTTCTACCGACTCCTCTCCAGCCTTGCCCCCCCTGCTCTCTCTGCGATTTGTCCCCACCACATTTCCACAGGGCGCTCAAGGTCCGCCAACAACCCCCTTCTGGTAAAACTACCAAAATCACGAATCACTGCTCATCTTCACTCTTTCATTCCTCTTTTTTCCCGCCTTTGGAATAAACTTCCTCACTCTATTCTTTCCCATTCTTCCCTCCAGGCTTTCAAAACAGCTGTTCACCACCACCTCTTATCTTCCCCCATCCAAATCCTCGATCTTTTCTACCCCCGATAATCCACCCAAGCCCACTTCCTTCATTTCTCCTGCTTTCCTTCCTGAAAGTCCCTGAAATGTCCATCTTCTCTTCGCCATGTTCCCCGTCCCATCCGCATCCCTCTCCCTTCCACAGTTCACCTAATGTGTCTGTTCCCCACTGTTTTGTCCCTTCCACTCCCGCCCCTCTTGTCTCATGCCTCCTTGCTGAGAGTTGTGTGTTAGCTCTCATACGAGCCTCGACCAAGGTATACAAAAAAAAAGAAATCATAACCGCCAGAGAAATGGAAGTGTCAACATCGCAGTCACACCTTGGCGATCTTGCCAGCGAATGCCGACCTCTGAAAAATGCGTCTAAAACGCTGGC
>NC_140976.1:67685489-67695489 GCF_056783735.1 Eptatretus burgeri | reverse complement strand
AAATTTCAAGTCAATCGGATGAAAAATGATGATTTTATATAAATTCGGCTGATGTTGTCCTTTTAGCCTATGTTTACTTAAAATAATTGGTAGTTGAATTCAGTGACCAAATATGCAAATCCTCTTCAAATTTCAAGTCAATCGGATGAAAATTAACAATTTTAGATATTTGGTCAACAGTGTGGACCTTTTGGCCTATGTTTACCAAGTAACAAGCAAGAGTGAAAACATAATCTCTGTCCACCTTTGGTGGCAGATGTAAATAGCCCTCATTCGTGATGTGAAAAGTGGGGTTAAGCGATCAGTCCCGTACGTACTTTCGTGTATGCTTGCATTTTGTTATTCCCTTTTCTCTGAAACCCCTTGTCAGATCGATACAAAATTTTCACCATTGGTATATCTACTCATGTGGAATGTTTTTATAATTCTGATGTACTAGATCACGTGGTGTGGCAGCAATGTTGTAAAAAAGGAGAAACATTGGACATCTCTATCTCCGAAACCAGTCCATGGGAAAAAATTGAAACTTGGCACAAGTCAAGTACTCCCATCCATCCATCCATCCATTGGGACCATACTCTATACAAAGCGTCGGTGCTGCCGAAGCAGTCTCCTGGGCTGTTGGGCACAATCCTGGGCAGGTCACCACTTCAATGCAGGATACTTGAATGGCTCAATCATCCAAGAAAGCTGGGACTCATTTTGCTGACCTCTGAAGGATGACAGGCTGAGTCAACCCCACGTGGTATTAATTATACTAGTACGTGCCCGTAAAAAAAATAATAAAAATAAATAAACCACACAGGTCGTTTCTTCACTCTCATGTGCCCGTACGTGCATGACCCGGAAGTTCGATATTATTCGCAGTTACGATTATTCGAATTTTTTTTAATACCCAATTATTCAATTAGCGCCAACGTATTTTACCTTTTCGCAATGTCGTGGCAAGGAAAAACAAAAAGAGAAGAGAAGAGAGAGAAAAAATTTACTTCCTGGTTCGGAGCATACCAGCACTCTGATGTTCCCGAAATTTATACACCGTCTAATATGAAAACGATCATAACTTGGGCCATTGTGTTTATCTATAAATGCGCATAAGAAATCGAGAAATTATTAGAATACACGAAGTCATCACTCTCCGGAAGCCCGTACGTTGTAACCCGTAATGGGGAACGCGGCTGTGCTTCCCTTCCCCATCGGCCACGCCCACGCAACAACGTGTCTTCCCATTGGTTTGGTAAATAAATGGCCATAACTTGGGAAGCACTTGTCCGATTAATATCAAACCTTGAAAAGGCACATCCTCAGGTCCCCAGCAATATACCTGGCAAGTTTCAATTAGATCGGACAAGAGGTTGTCGAGAAACAGCGGTCACACACACACACACACACACACACACACACACACACACACACAGACACACACACAGAGATTGCTGGAATTATAGATAGATGACCAAACAGAATTTGAACTCAGGACCATAGAATCTCAAGCCCACCACCCAAACCATTAAGCCAACAATAGGCATCAAGTACTCTGAATGGGAAACGAGTGATTTTTTTTTTTTTTTGGATGTCATATCTGCTTTCATTGTGACGTCATGATTGCATATGTATGCTTCATCCGATCAGTGTGAAATTTTTTGAGGGTCATCTTGGGATAAATTGGTCAACAGAAAAATAAAATGCATGACATTATCGGTCACATGGTTCTGCCACCACATTAAAAAGAAATAAAATCTTCAAAAATCATCTTCTCTGAAATAGCTGAACAGATTGAGGAGAAACTTTGCAAGTATCCCTTGAGGAACAAAAAGTTCCCCACCTATGATGTCACATGGTTTGGCAGCCATGTTGGATTGAAGGGAAATATTTTCAAAAATTATCTCCCTTGAACCACTGCATCAATCGAAATGAAACTTCAAATTTCTGATCTAGTAGAAATATGGAATGTATGTTTGAAATTTCAACCTGATCGGACGCATGGTCTGGCAGCCAGAATTTTTTCATTTTTTGGATCTGCGTTCCTTTTGATTTTTTTTTTTTTTTTTTTTTTGGAATAAGGCTTACTTGGCTGTGCCTGGATGGGCTTGAAGGTAGAGTTGTGGTTGAAACCCGAGTTCTATCCAGGTTCCTCTTGATGAGTTAATATTTGCTTTTTGCTTGTTTGGGTTCCCTCTGATAATTCCAATGCAGTACAACCGGACCCCGACATTTGCGGGTTCCACATATTTGCGGTTGATAATTTGCGACATACTCCTACATTTGCAGGAAATTGCCCCGCGTATTCAGTTTTCACGTCGATTTTTTTTTTTTTACGAGCTGCATGCATAGCACAGTTCTAAAACATATCATCCACAAGCCACACACAAAGGAGCTAGATGTATGTACAGTTCTGCTTCCTGTACATGCATTGTAGCTTCACGGGATAAACATTGTTTCGAGGGATGTCTCACCAGTGTAACACATCATTCCCCGTGACTCCATCCCCCGTGAGTTACTTACAGAATGAAAACACTAACGGCATCCATTGATGTATCCAGTAATTACCAATTCAGCCACATACGGACATTACACAATGGAAACATTCAGCGCATCTTAGTATAAATCACCATCTTGTGATGAACAACAACATCTGATCTGTTAGATTTTTAAAACACTCAGCATAATCTACCTGTAGATAGGAAAGACATCATGTCCTGTGAGTTAAAGAATGGTAACGTTCAGCATATCTATGGGTGTAATAAGCAGCTCGTAATAATAAGTAATAATAATAATTGAAATAAGTCGCTCATTTTACCCCCAACATTCACGGATTTTACCCCAACATTTGTGCATTTTCGTCTATTTCCACAACATTTTTGTGAGATTTTACCCTGACGTTCGTGTATTTTTCATGGGTTGGGAAATTCCCGGAACCTATCCCCCCATTTCCCATTGAAACAATGCCCCCACATTCGTGGGGTTTTTCCAGGAACATATGCCCCACGGATGTCGGAGTCCGAGTGCACTTATTTTATTTGGTTTTCCATTTGATTTGAATTTAATTTTTTCAATTACAAATTTGCCACCAGAAGAGTTTGCTTGCATCAAGTCGTTTTCAAGCTTTCTCGGGTAAGTATTTTATGAATACCATCGAGTTACTATTGTTTTTCACTCCAGAAACGTCTCGGCATGCATTCTCTGAGGTTGTCTGTCATCTTTGGCTCAATAAACCTCCTTCCAAACTTGGCATTAGCAAATTGTCTTCTTTCTTGAATGCAACGCACAGATTCACAGCCACCACTTGGGTCTGATAAGTGAGCTCCAATAATAAACCAGATTATTCATTAAAAGGAAGATTTTGCAAACAAAAAAGGTTTTTTTGCCAATATGCAAATGCAAACAAAAAAGGCCAATATGCATAACTGAAAAGGAGCCTGTTTGGAATGCTGAATACTGTACTTTGCTTTTGCTCTCGTCCTGTATTTTGATTCATGTTGCTCTTCATAATACTCTTTACAGTCATCCCTCAGGGTGAATTGATTTTGATTTACTTATTTTATTTTCTGCCAAAGATGTTATGTTTTAGTTTACACTCCTTTTATTTTATGAGTATTAATCATAGCTTGCTGCGAGATTTCCCCAGCATTATGATGGCTGTGTGCAGATTTCCTGACCTGTAGTTAGAGAAAAAGAAAATAATTTCAGTTTCAGCCTTAAAATGCTTAAAAAAAACATTTGTACAGGTGAGTCACAAAAATGTTCCCAATTTGAAAAATAAAAAATATATATTAAAAACTAGAACGGGCACTCGGTAGAGCGCATACCTTTGCCGCCGCAACTTTTTTCCAGGCACATTTGAAAAACGTCATTTTAAAACGTCCATGACATCACAACCGTCAGTCCGATTGACGTCAAATTTGGTGTGTAACCTCCTTGAAGGCAGTCCAACAAAATGGAATGATAAACACTGAAAAATTAAAAAGTTGAAAAATGACGTCATCTTTTGACGTCATTTTGACGCACTTCCGGGGATGTCATGTCCAATCGGGGACTACCATTCTGAAAGCTGGTAGTTCACTGAATGTTTTAACGTTGGTTTCATGTCAATAGCTCTATTCGATCTGAAGCTATGCCTACAAGTATATTTTGACCTTGAGTGTGACCTTGACCTTGACTACAGAGTTAATTGGCAAAACCTGTACATCGATAAACAGATATTTTGGTACTGATCCTAATGCCTGGATTTGGGAGACTTTGCTTGATAAATTATATAGATATTTGAATGTAAAATATCAGGACATTTTAGCCACAATTGAAAAACGTCATGTTCAAACGTCAATGACGTCATAACGGTCAGTCCGATCAAAGTCAAATTTGGTGTGTGACGTCCTTAAGGTAAGTCCTACAAAACGGTATGATCAAAACTGATGAGATCGAAAATTGAAAATTTACGTCATCTTGTGACGTCATTTAGACGCACTTCCGATGATGTTACGTCAAATCCGACACGACATATCCGAAAGGTATCTCGTCATGGAACAATATGGCAGTGGTTGCATGTCGATAGCTGTATTATGAAGGAAGTTATGCTCAAAAGAGTGTTTTTGATCTTTTCTTGACCTTGACCTTTGACCCGATCGCTCCCAAAATCTAATCAAATCGTCCTTGGATACTCACGAATCATCCCACCAAATTTCATGCAATTCGGTTTAATACTTTCTGAGTTATGCGAATAACAAACAAACACACATATTCACAAATAAATAAATAGACAGCGACCAAAACATAACCTTTCGCAGAATGCGAAGGTAAAAACAGTTGGTAGAAGTGTCAAATGTGGCGATTTAGGTAGGGTAAGCATTCAAATTTTTGTGGCAAACGTATTTTGACATTTATATTTTTTATGATTGTTATTACAGGTGACCGCTAGCCCAACTAACATCAGAGTGGCGAATCTTCATTGTTGAGGAGAATGTAGAGCTGAGATCAGTGATAGCAGTGGAATGTATGCTCAGAGAACAATTGCCTTGACGCCATGCATCAACATCGAAGATTATACATCGTGTAGTTTCAGAGTGGAGTGGGACTGGCTCTGTGAAGAACAACAATACAGGACACGCTGGACATTCGAGGAATATTCAAACACCAGAGACCGTAAACAGAATTAGTGAAGTGATTGTGTGTATCCCTAGAAAATATACACGGCACATTTCACATGAAATTGGAGTATCTCAAAATGGTGTCATTAGAGTGTTTAAGTTGATATGAAGGCTTTCCTTTACAAAATTCAATTGATGCAGCAATTATCCTCAGATAATGAGCGTCGACGTTATGAATGTTGTGGTTGATTTAGTATGATTATTGATCATGCAGAAATCCACAGAAAACAAATCATTTTCTTCGACAAATGTCACATTTACTTGAATGTAAACGAACAGAATTGTTTGCTTTGGGGGATGGAGAAACCAGCTTAGTCGTAATAGGATTTACATCCATACCTTTTTGAAGATCAGGATACCGTGGAAGGGGCGGCTGTGAATGCAAACCATTACGTCCACATGTTGAACACGTTTTTCTGGGGTCATGTGAGAAACGTTCCTGGTGCTTGGTTTCAAAAGGATGGAGCAACTGCATATATGGCTCGCATGTCCATGCGGTGGCTCAATAATCACTTTCCGAGCAGATTAATTTCACACTTTCCTTGTCCTCAAAGATCTTCTGACCTCTCACCTTTGTATTTTTCTTTTGTAAGGATTTGTTAAGGAAAATGTTTTCAAAAATAACCCAATCGATGAACATTCCTGAACTCAATGATGCTGTAATGAGAGTTGTTCCCAGAGTCTCACATGAAATACTTCCGTCTGTCATCAGAAACCATTTGTTACATATTCGTAACTGTGCATAACCTGGAGGAGGACATTTTGAATATTTGTTATAGTCAAACAAAACCTTTTGATTTGCTTTATGATTCATGTACATTATAAGTTATATATAAGAGCAGATTTAATAAATAATTAATATCGAGTACCTTTTAGTGACTAACCCTGTATTTAAAGGAATTGGTTAACATTATTGGACATAAAATCAGACTTAGTAGCATTGTGGTTAGATGATCCACTTCGAGAATGGGAGGTTGGCGGTTCTGTTCCGACACTGTCCGAGTCATAAGAAAGACTAAGAATGCCACACGATACTTCATCACTCGATGTTCAGATTTTAGAGTAGAGAGTCCGGATGAACCCGTGGGTTGGCGTCACATTGGGGATGGAGGGTGTGGGGAGAGATTTCTCCTTAAAACCCCCTGCTGACTGCAGAGAGAAAAACAACACCACAGGATTACCGGCACCCAGAGTGCACCGGGAAGTTACGTCATTTCCCTGAAGGTCACTGGTTTTGTTAGCCCATGATAAAGTTTGCTTGTATCTCACATCTCTGTTTTGAATGTATCTGCTCCTCAATGAACCTTAGAACCTGTTAAAGAATGAAAGGTTGATAAATGAGAGTGTTATTAATTGTATGCAAGAATATAATCGCTAATTTAATCACACAAAGAGCGACCTGCGTTGGCGGCTAACAAAGTAAGAATCAATAAATATTACCTTAGATGGTGTTTGAATCTCCTTGAATAAAAGGAAAATCAGACCTTTCGGCCCTTAACCTTCGTTGGAGGATATATATATATATATATATATATATATATATATATATATATATATATATATATATATATATATATATATATTTTTTTTTTAACATCCGTTTTACCTTTTATTCAAGGTGGATCAAGTACCATATAAGGTAAAAAAAAAAATTGTAGGTTCTTATCATTAATTGACTCTTTCAAGCCAGAAATTTCTCACATTCCCCTCATATGTTACACAATTGCTTTTACATCTTTCATCCATTACATTGTCAGATCTTCCAGGATGTTTGTTCGATTTGAATCTCGTCCTTTATTTTCCGTTCTTTAATAGGAAATGTTTGTGCATTTTATGTGTACATCAAATACATTACAATTTAATCCCTAAATTATCATAATAATTTGGATTCAGATTTCGTTTAGACTTCCACAACAACGTTTCATAATCACGCCATTTGATTCCGTTCCCATTATAAATCACAACCTTGCTGGAATATCAGGACCCCATGAATGTGTGTATCATTGCAGCTTTAAATATCAGCTGTACTTCTTCATCATATAAATCGATGATGAGCAAAGAGAGATCATTTAAAATCAATGTAAATTCTGTGACTGTACCACAATTTTGATTTCCTATCAGGATTACTCTTTTAACATTCCTGATGGGAACAAAAGGAAGAGACAAAGCTATCGAACAAAGCAAGTATTGTATCGGGCTCAAGTTCAAAGAGGAGTCACGGACGAAGTTGCCTTAATCCGTGCAGTGTACATCTTTGATGAATCCATATTACTTCAGAGAATTTATTAAATTAAGGAGTACGAGGTTTGTGTGACCAAATGTTTTACGAGTTAAAGCCAATGCATCGTTAAACCTGCTCTTCCCATTTGGAGTCGTTAATAAATTTGATTTTATTTTGAAGTTTCACATTCCCACAGGTTATTTCTGCCTCCACTCCAAAGGTCGCAGTATTGAAGTATAACCAGCATAAAATGGTCTCATGTAAATGATTTGTTTTATTCTGATATTTTGATTGCCTTGATTATTTATTGGTTGTGATTGTGATGTCCAATACTCTGTTGCCGAAGCAGTTTCTTGGGAAGGATTATCTTGGGTGGTTTCCCATTGCCATCTCAGCAGTGGTCAGGGCAGTAATTTGGAATTTGTTCATGGTGTCAGCGATAGCTCACCTACTCTTCGTCAAGGACACGGTGGGATGTTTAAGGTCTACCAACCAACTAATGCCGACACATGGGGCGTCCGTTTAATGTTCATCCAAAGGCACAAACATTGATGAATCACTTTGCCTGTGAAATCACCCTGCCGGGATGACGGTTTTTAACTGGGTCGGGGTTTTGAATCCAAGATAGACAGCTTAGAGGCGAGTGCGTATATATGTAGACCATCCTGCCAGCCCCGATTATTTATTAGGCAAGTGAAATGTCAGGTAATAAAATTTTTACCACGCCAAGAAAGGTCTGAGGTTTTTTTAATTTTTATTTTATTTTTTTGAAACCTCATGGCATATCGGCAAAAGCTTTGAGTTTTACATTCTGTGTTTATTTCCCCATATATAATATTTTTTTTTTATAAATATCCTTGTCCACAATATGACAATGTACAAGTTCTGAGTTGGGCACTTTAATGCAAAAGGCTTTTTAATGACTTCATATTCATTGATAGTACCATTCATCAATGTGTGTGCTGTCCCTAGGATGGACGTTAAACTAGGTGTGCCTGTCTGCTGGCATGAGTTGATGGACATTAATGATCCCACGATGTCCTTCATGATAGGCGAGCTATTGTCGGCACCATCAACAAATTCCAGATTCATACTCGAACCTACAGTGGCTGCAGTAGCAACAAAGCCATGCTCCCACAACAATTGATGCAAACCCACAGCTATATGCTGCATACAAAGGACAACGAATAGCAATAATGTCCAATAATTTCTACCCAGTGGACTCCAAAGGTAAGACATGAGCAGCAGCAGCTCCAGTATAAGGAGAGAAATATTCTATGAAGTTTCAAAATCGAGAGGTCTCGTGTAGTCAAAGGAGGAGAAAAGTATTCCATTGAACAGCTAAACCGGAGGCTTGTTGGCCTTGTATGACGATTAAGCTGTAGCCTACCCATCAAACTGGTTAAGTCACCGTCTCCACTTATTTGTCCAGTTACCTTGTACAAATGACTAAAATGTGTTTCCTGGTGCGTAGGTGTCTGCAGGTTGCGAGTGGGTTTATGTGGATGGTTCCGAAACACATGGTTCAACCAAGGCCCGAGTTCACGTGATGTTCGAAAAGCTTGCACACACTGTGGAACTTGTCGTTTGGTTTCCCAGAATACCACTCATCCTGAAAATGTCACCTCCTGCTTTAAGTGTCGTTGACGGCTGGAGAGTTCCCCTTCATGCACAAAACAGGTACATTCATAAACTTTTTATTTGTCATCTCAGTTTTTGATGATTTCATATGATGGGGGATATAAATGCCAGAAATAGTGTGTTACTAGTGTTGATGTGCTGTATAGTATATTCAGCAGCTTGCAAAAATATTCACCCCATCCAGTTTTCACATTTTGATATCACCTGAGCTTATTTCATGATGTTTTCAAATCAAACAATATATCTCATCTTCATAAACTACTCCAGAGAGATAAAGCTAAAAAATGCAAATATAATGTGAATAACTCTGATTAACACAGAAAATTACATGATTCTCAGTTTCAAAACTATTCAAACCCTTCACCTAATTAACCCTAAATCACTTCAGGAGTAAATTATTTGTTTGAAAGATAACAAAATTAGTGTAATAGGTTTCATCTGTGTGAAATCAGTTGTTTAACTTAAAAATTAAACTCCTCCGCTTATCTAAGGAGTTTTAAGGTGTAACTCATGTGTTCAACCAACAAGGAAAACATGAAGACCAAGGAGCTTTCCAAATAAGTCGGACATGAAGTGGTGGAGAATCATGTTCAGGAGAGGGTTATCAGAACATTTTAAAGTCACTCATTAACCCTTTGGATTACGGTGAAATCCGTCATTAAGAAGTGGAAGATGTATCGTACCACCCAGACTCTACCATGATCAGGTCTCCCATTCACACGCAGCAGCTGGGCAAGCAGGAAACTGGTTTGGGATGTCACTGTAAATCCAACAATGACTGAAAGATCTGCAAGGCTCCATGTCTGAGATGGGAGTCAGTGTTCATCAATCAACAATATCCCATTCCCTTCACAAAGCTGGCCTCGATGGACAGGTGGCAAAAGAGAAGCCTTTACTGAAAAAGACGCACCTCTAAGCCCATATTGAGTTTGCAAAAAAGCATCTTAATGATATTGCAGGTATATAGAGAAAAGTTTTGTGTTCAGACGAGACA
>NC_140976.1:67592989-67672989 GCF_056783735.1 Eptatretus burgeri | reverse complement strand
TTCTCTCTTTAATCTGAATTTCCTCTTTAGTGAGAATTTCCTCTTTTGGAAAGAATGAATTAAGATTTGGAAAAGAGTCTGTGGAGCTTAGATTTGATGCGAGGTAGGCTAGTGGTGTTCCCATAAACTTGTAAGAATCTTGAAACCTAATACGAGTTAAAGGTTTTGTGAATATCATTTTTGTAAATGAAATATACTTTTGACTTGTGTTTGATATGGCAGAAATATTCCCTGGTGTTTTTGAAAGTTCATTTATAAATAGATGTGTATCATAGTTGGCGCTGTTGTGAAGAAAGACTGGAATAAAAGTAGGTAATTTATAATTAAGATTACAACAGGAATGAGCGGGACCTCTATATTTACCAGTAAGATGACAATGATCCCTAACTTTAGACTCCTTAATTTCCCCCTCACAAATATGACAGATATTGTTCTTTCTAAATTCTAATTTTTCTTCTTTGGTTAATTTCATCGGTTCATTTGTTTCTTTCATTATTTTAGTGAGTCTTATACAATCCTTTTCTAATCGTTTTACAAACTCTTGTGAAGCTTTTTTTCCACTATAATGTTCAAGTTTGTTATACTTTTCTCCAACAGATGGTTTGATATAATAACAGAAGCCACAAGGAATATGTTTTTGATATTTATTTGTATATGATTCTTTTGGATTCGGAGAAGCAGTATTTATCTTTTTAAGGATACACTCAAAATCAGCGTATATCACAAATGGGTGCATGATAGATTTATTATAATCTTCAAAAGAAATCTTTTCACCAGGTTTAGGCATTGTAATTACAGCTGATTTATGATTACAACAATATTTTGAATGTTGTTCTAATCATTCTTTTGTATGAAATGAATTTAGACATCACTTACAAGGATATATTTTGTTTTGCTGTTCTGAATACCTGAGAAGAGATTAACCTTGATAAATTATTGATGTATGTGTAATGTGAATTATTTCCAACACTAAAATATAAAAGATCAATGTGTGTTTCTTCATTTTTATAGTTGTTTGAAATTTTTAATATTTGAACTTTGTTTGTATCCGTTAATCCATATACATTAATAGAAAGATTATTCTTTTTCTCAAATTTAGGAATATCTGTTAGTGGCATTGGGAATTTAAAATCTTTAATGTCCAAGGTATTCTCATATTTCATATATTGTTTTACTCTTTCTGAATTACATTTTTGTGGATGAAAGTGAGCAAGAACAGACCAGAGAAAACATTTATTATCATTGTTCTTAATATTAACAACTGCCTTCTTTAGTTTTATTTATTTTGGTAATTCAATATAAGAAGAAGCTTTAAGAGGGTTTGATTTTAGAATGTGTATATCTAAAAAGATGATTTTTTAAATATTGAATCCACTTCCTACCACTGTATTATCAACATCCTCCTCTTGTCTTGATCGTTCTTCATAAACCCCACTATTCAAAAAATCTTGAAATGATGTTATAAAATGAAGATCTGTTCTCATATAAGGAGTTTGTTCTTCATCTTGTCTTTTCATATTCATTTTCACTCCCATATAAAACTTTAAAGTTTTCATTTCTTTTAATATCTTTTTAATAACTTTTTCAACATCAGGTTTCACTATTTCAATTGATTCAGCTATTGATGATGGACCGGGTTCTCCAAATTGAAAAATCCTTATTTTTATATGCCCTTTAAATGCCCCATCAGTGTTTTCAATATAATAGTCTCCCTTTACTTTAAACTCATTTTTCTTGTGTTTTTGTGATTGAAGATGTCTATTATAACTACTCTTCAAAACATCCTTTGAGCAGATATCACAATGTTTTCTTTCCAACTCAAGAGGAGATATTTTATGAAATAGATTAAATGTGTGTTTGTTGGTTCAGAGGTGTTTTCTATAATGTTTATATTTGTGATTACAAACATCGCAGTATGTTGTATTCACCATATTTATGTAATAAATCTTTGCTTAAACTAAAATTTTCTTGATGAAAATTTCGTTTATTTTACAGGTGAATCTGTGCTTAAAACCATTTTATCCTCCAACTTTTTCACTTAATAAATACAATGTTTCAAGACACAAAAGACAAGTTTCAATCAATCTCTTCATTTGTTAAAGATACTGAGAAATATGTCAAGGATGTAAAATTGAACAAAGATAAATATAACAACTATTGGATAAAAACAATTATGGTGGATGTGATGAGTTCTTCAATTTCCTTCAGTGGAAGGGCTTTTAGTATACCTGGTAGAACATCAATTAA
Organism: Eptatretus burgeri; assembly: GCF_056783735.1. NCBI lineage: Eukaryota > Metazoa > Chordata > Myxini > Myxiniformes > Myxinidae > Eptatretus > Eptatretus burgeri. Next base: position 67,670,742 of record NC_140976.1, on the reverse strand, counting down.
AGTATCTCTAACAAAAGTTTCTCCTCTCCTTCTGGTAATATATTCAAAACTAGAAAAAGCAATGAAACAAGAAAAAGTATCAAAAAACAAAAACCTTATGGATGAAGCTTTAGAAAGAAAAGATAAGACCATCTGTAATATGCAAGGAGAAATTTGTATTTTTTTCAACAACCCTAAAGATGTAAATCCTGATGAAATAAAGGATGTTAATATATCAGGTGAAATGACATTTCGTTCAATAGTGGTTAACGATCATTTTAAAATTACCTTGAATATAAAAAATGTTGTCGTTGAATCTGGTAATGAGAAAAAGTATATCGATATCGATGGTAATATTATTAAATATGAGTCAATATACAACTGAAAGGATGGATGAATTTCAGTTAAAGTAAAGTTTTACTTTATAAATATGCTAGAATTTCCTGATTCTCCAAATGACAAATTTGAGAATTGTCCTGCGTGTGAAAGACGGGGATTAAACACAGAGTCAAAAGCCTATAAACAATGTATATTCTGTGATTATCTTCTAATTAATGATAATAAAAAATATAAAAAGGAAAATAATTCTTTTAGATTTACACCAAAAATGAATTACTTTACAAGATTGATTAGAGAAATGAATGTAAAGTATGAGGGTGATAACACACCTTTCCTTACAAGGGAAGAAACTGAACGTATAAGAGAAATGTTCAAAGGATTGTTGTTATATATTATTCATGGATGTAATTTTCAGGAAAATATCAACATAAGATATTGTATAAATAAAATAATGGATTATCTTGAAATTAAACCTGAACTTAGGATAAAATATAGAGTTTCTAAAAAAGCCAATAATAAATTAAATAACCTGTTTTCCAAATATATAAATGAATGATTTTTTACCCATTTGGGAAAATAAGAGAAAATTTAACAACCATAAAAATCTCCCAAATTCATTAAGATGTCTCAGAGTTGGTTCAAGTGGATGTGGAAAAACCTGCTTACTTTTAAAGATGCTTCTCACTCCCAACTTTTTAGATTATGATAATTTAATAATTTTCACAAAGTCGAGTTTTCAACCAGAGTATCAACTACTCTCACAAGGTTTTAATGCTGGTCTTCAAAAAGAAGATATAATCAGTTTATTTAAACGTCAAAAAAACCTAAATGATTATAACATTGAAGATATAATTCAACTATTTTGTGATACACAGAGATGTAAAAAGAAATGAAATCCGATAACTTGTATTCTTAGTGATAATACGGATGATATACCGTCTCCCCAAGATTTGGATAAATCAAAAAAGAACCTCGTTATCTTTGATGATTGTGTTAATGAGAGAAACCAAACGGTAATGGACAGCTACTACACAAGAGGGAGACATTCTTCTTGTAATTGTATTTATCTTAGTCAATCGTACTTTCAGCTTCCTCGTCGTTCCATCAGAAATAATGCTAATACTTTTATTTTATTCAAGTTAAATTCAATAGATATCAATAATTTTTGGAGAGATAATTGTTCTACATTATGTAGTAAAAAGAAATTTGAGGATTACATGAAGCACACGACTGAAAAATATAAATATATTGTTGTGAAACAAGATGAGATATTAAGGGATATATTTTTTGTTTTATAAACAATTACATATATAAATGACAACTATTATTGTAAATCTTGTGGGTAAATCTGCTTCTGTAAAAAAACTTTCATAAATCAAGGTTCTTGTGTAGTACAAATGAGAATATTGTAAATTTACTTGAAAATCACCCTGTGATACGCATTGTATCAACAACAACTAGAGCAATAAGACCGGGAGAAGTAAAAGGTGAAGATTATCACTATATTTCAGTGGAGGAACATATGCGATTGAGGAATGAAGGTCAAATATTTGAGGAGGTTTCTCTTGGTACAACAAAATATTCACATTGTAAGAGTGAGTTAAGGAAACTAAAATCTGGTGGTCTTGGGATATTAGAAACTAATCCAGAAGGAACGAGACAAATTATTAAACATCTGAGTGGAGTGAAGATTTTATCATTCGGTTTTGATGTTGATGAAGAAACTCAACGCAAACGTATGAAAAGCAGAGATGCAAGTATTAGTGAAGAAGAAATTACAACTCGCATTAATGTAAATAAAGAATTTGATGAAATATTTAAAGAAAAGGATTTATTTGAACACATCTACTTGAATGATGAAGAAAAGGAAAATTTCCCTGTTGATCTTTACAATTCATTAAATGATATTTTACAATAAATAAATGGATGCAAAAGAAAGAGCAAGAAGATTTAAGGAACATCAAGAGTTGGTTTCAAAAGTTGTAAAACAGCAGGAAGACATAAAGAAGAAACGCAGACAGAAACCAACAGGCGAAGAAGCATTTGAAAGAAAACAAGAGAGATTTTTTAAACCACTTTTAAAAACTTCCCAAGAAAAAATGAAAGATGTTTCCACAGTTCCCACAGTAGAATATACTCCTAAAAAACTTCAAATGTTAAAAGATTTTGATCAAATGACGAAGGAATAATTCGAGCATTTAGGAGAATTAAAGGTATATGATGATGAAGGTTTATTTCAACAACTGGAAGAGATTAATCGACCCCCTGATTATATTGTGAATGCTCTTCAAAACAATGAATATTCAGCGGATTAAAAAACCAAAGCAGGACTCATTCCAACAGAACAACCAGCAATATTTCCTCTTGTTCAAGAAAAGGTATTGATATTTAATGATGAATTAAGGTTCTTAGGTTCTGCTCAACCCCCTGTTAAACTAACTCCGAGATTAACGTTTCTTCTCACAAAAGATGGAAGACAAGGTTCAACTGTGAGGGATGAATCAAAGTATATTGATAAACCATTGGAGATGAAAAATAATGATGATAGAGTATATATTGATCTGCTGAACACTCTAAATTACAGGGTTAGTATTTCTAGTAAAAGTAGGAAAAATGAGAAGGAGAAACACATTATTCAGGCTTTAAGTATCCTTGGTTCAGGTGTTAGTTTTCTTCCAAATGACCCATCGCAATTAGTTAATAGACTGTTATTGTTGTGAGGTAGTAAGAAGGCTGGAAATAACAATTGTTTTAATGAAGCATCAGCCATTTTAGACCAGTTGATGAACATGAAAATAATTAATAAATATCAATATAAAGACATTTTATCTCATATTAAATAAGATGAGAAGCACAATCCTTAGTTTCAATTTCACAACAAGCGACCACACATCTTCATTCCCATACCCACTACAACTTGACCCAACAAAAGAATATGAGGCATCTTTATTGTCCATGGAAACTTATAATACCTTATTTAATATAACTGATAAAAATGACAACTTTAGTTATAATCCCGGAAGTGGATACAAAACGATAACAGTCTCACCCGGAGCATATGAGATTTCTCAAATATCTTCATAAATTGCTCTTCTTATGAAAGAGCAGGGTGATGAACCAAAAAATATTGTTATAGACATTCAAAAACATACTTCAAAATCAACGATTAAAGTTAAAAATAACTACAAGGTTGATTTCACAATTGATAATTCATTTAGAGAGTTAATGGGCTTCTCCTCAAAAAAGATTGAAACTAATGGGACGTTTTACCGTGATAATGTCATTCAAATGTCCTCAGGAATAAATTCGGTGTTAATTCACTGTGATTTGATTGATGGTGCTTATAATGATGGAAAAAAAACAAATGCAATATTTTCATTCAGCGCATACTCAACCCCAATTGGTTATAAATTCAATATGGAACCCAAAAATTTGGTTTATCTCCCTGTGTCAGGAAAAACCATACACAGAGTAAATTTTAGGATAACCGACCAAGATAATCGTATGATTTATTTTAATGGAGAAGTTATATCCATCAGAATTCACCTACGTGAAGTTTTCCAATAAATAAATACGATGGTTATTGTGAGGAAACACGAGTTGGGAAAATATAAAATAATTACAGGGGATGGGATGTTCCTTTCCCCATACTACAAGGGTGAAGGTATGTATCTTGGTAGAGGATACTATAAACCTAAGAGACAAAGGGGTGTTGGACATCAATTTAGAGGAGATGGGATAATTGATACTCTCATGGGTATTGGTTCAACTATTCTAAAACATAAAGATCTAATTGGTTCAACTGCTTCTGCTGTGGGAAATGTAGCAGGTGCTGTAAAGAGCAGAAAAGATGCCCAGAAGGAATCTCATAAATTACAAGCAATAAAAGAAATTAAGAAAGGCAAAACTCAGTTGTCCCCCCAAGAACGACAGAAAATAATTCGAATACTTGGATTAGGGTTTCAAAAGTTTTAATATCTTTTTTTCCGAAATAAATACAAGTATGGAAGCAATTGATAGTATCTATGATTTGGATGATACTATTATTATCTCAAACTCCACTAAAAAATAAGATTACTTCAAGGTAAATGCAATAACTGGAACAGACTGGAATACGAATGGTACAAAAAGTTTTGAAATAAATAATCAACAAACCTATTTGAATCTCTCGGAAAGTTTCTTGTTGTGTAAATTTAAATTCACTAAAGCTGGGAATAACAAGCCTGGTGTTGGCTTATTGGTAAGGGTGGCGGCTTGGGATCCCAGGGTCCTGAGTTCAATCCCCGTTGGCTGCTGAATTAACACCAGGGGGTTGACTCAGCCTGTCATCCTTCTGAGGTCGGCGAAGTGAGTACCAGTGTACTGGTCCCGGTGTATGCCCCGGTTAGAATAGGTGTACCATATCCCTGTGTGTCCAAAGAGGCGACCAGGGTTGGCGTCAGGAAGGGCATCCGGCCATAAAACATTGCCTCAAGAAAAAGCCTAACCTCTGCACAGCAGGGAAAAATGGCTGTAAAAATGGTCATTATTATATTTTATAAAGCTGGGAATAACACAAATGCTACACTTGTAAATGATTTCTTCTGGAAAATGTTTGATAGTGTGCGTTTGTATATTGGAACACAAGAAGTTGAAGCGGTTGATTATGTCTCTGCTGTATCTGAAATGATGAAATTTACACTCTATACATTCAGTGATAGAATGGGAAAGGGGTCTGTCGAAGGTTTTATTCTTGATATGTCAACGGGAATAAACACAGACCCTGGATATACTCAAAGGAAAGGAATGTATAATGATGATACAAAAGCAGAAAATAGTTTTACTGTGGCAGTTCCTCTTCAAGGTATATTTGGATTTTGTGATCATGATAAAGTTCTGTATGGTCTTAAAATTAGATTTCAACTACAAAGGAATGATAATGAAAATAGATTGCTTTTTGCTGTTGGTAGTGCTTTTGGTGAACAGAACAAATTTGTAATTGAGGAGATGAGTTGGTATATCAGTGAATATACTCCTAATCTTAAAACAGAAGAGATGTTGAATCGAAGACTTAACTCAAAGAAACCACTCAGTGTATCATACCTCAAAAGAAGATGTCAACACGTTAAACTCAACCAAACTACTTACACGTGGAATTTGGGTGTTCTGGAAGGAAAGCCACGATATCTGTGGATCATTTTTAAAAAGCCAGATGGTGATACTGCGACTGATAAGAATAATGCATTGAGTGATAATGCTAAGGTGAAACAACTTCGCGTTTCTCTAGATGGAACATTTTATCCACGAGATAGATTGGAAATTAATTGGGAAAAAATGATTTTGCTGAAGCATACAAGTCTTACCAAAAGGTGTGTGAAAGTAATGGAAATAAAGAACCTATTTTGGATATGACAGCATTTAAAAGTTTGTATACAATCTATGCGTTTGACCTGAGCACTCAAAAGGAAACTATAAAGTCTAATCGAGTGGATACTTCCCTATACATTGGAAGAGGAGAGAGTGAAGAAGTTGATACATATTGTTTGCTTTTGGAAGAAACAGAATTGCAGATTAATACAGATAATGGTGTGATGATTAGTCTCACATAATTTTTTGTTAAATAAATGAGTGGCAAAGTACCAACTGGGGTATATGTTAATCAAATCAATCTTCATAAACTATCATCTTGTGTTCAAAATCAAAAGCCTTGTACGATTAACGTTAATACAATTCAGAGAAAAGGAGCAGTAAGAATTGATGTTTTGCTCACAAGAGAACAGGTTAAAATCTTGAATGACACTGGCTCACTTAAAATTAAAATGACAAAACCAATGTTGAAAAAATATCCAATAAGAGAGATGAGTGGAGGATTTCTCCCATTTCTAATTCCTTTATTTGCTGGTTTAAGTGTGGTTGGAGCATTGACGGGTGGTATTTCAACAGCGGTGAAAACTGCCAACGAAAGGAAGGCTCAACTACAGGCTCAAAAAGAATTGGAAAGACATAACAAAGAGTTGGAGAAACAAATTAGTGCAAGTGGTGTAATTGTAGATTTTGCTGAAAAACTTGAAGGTCTGCCTGATAAAGCGAGATTGTTAGTTGGAGATATGCTTTCTTCTATAGCACAAGCAGGTGTAAAATTAACGAAAAGAGGTAATGGATTATATCTTTCTAATAAATAAATGAGCATTGATGAGTGGTTTAAAGAATTTGGAAAGAATACAACATCAAATTTACAACTTGTCAAATATTGTAAGAAATTAAAAATTCATAATGTGGTTATTTGTATGAGAGATGAATTAACAAATGTGCCGAAACATACAAAGAATATTATTATGAACTTAGAAGATAATCGTGGGAACGGTTCTCATTGGGTTTGTATTTTTAATAGTCAAGACAAATATTATTTTTATAGTTTTGGTCTTCCACCACCTGTTGAAGTCATAAAATTCTTACAGAATGGTGTTTCTCAAACATTTCAAGTCCAAGAATTAAATTCCAAGTGTTGTGGTCAATTATGTCTATATGTGTTATTTCAACTCAACAAAAATAAAAAAATTTATGATATTATTTTTAATCTAATATAAATGACTTATGTTGGTAAAGATGGTTCTATCTTTGGTGTATCTCAAGAACTGGATATTGATTTATCAAATTATTACACAAAGGCACAGGCTAAACGACATAATTATAATATAACCAAAAATATTAACATGAAAAATGCTTATAAATTAAAAAGTTATCCAAGCCCGACTGACGCGAATGACTTGGTGAGATTAAGCGATTTATCACAATATATATCCTTAAATAAAACGGCCGTGTATTCCAAAGATACAGAAGTGTTGATATTATCTCCAGGTCATACAGAATTCACAGTTCGAATTAAAATAAATTTTTATAAAGAAGGGCGTATCGTTTGTATGAGAATAGAACAATGGGGGTATGATATGAATGATTTAGGGTATAATTGGTCATTTAAAATTAACCTCGAAGACCTGGAACAATTAAATCAGTCTCGTAAGGAAGAATATTATCCACTTGGTATCGAGAATGAGTTTTGTGGGGCCACAATTAGTAAACAACAAATAAAAGAATTTAATAAGGGTAAATATAATAATGGTTTTGCCCTTGTTTATATCATTAAAACAGAAAAAACAGGATTATATATAATAAGTAAGGAAATACAAAATGATTTAACTATGGGAAGATGGGGAGGTGTTTCGTGCCATAATATTATTCTAACATATATTTCTAATACATAAATGACAGCAAGAAGGCTTCAAGAAAATTATCATTTCTGTGTCCAAGCATACCTTCAAGAAAAGGGTATTCGGTATTTTAATAAATATGTTCTACAACACAAGAATGAGGTATTTTCAATAAAAGATTGGCATTATGCTGATGTTGATAAACCGACAACTTTAGATTTAATTAGAATGTTAAATAATGAAAAAATTATAAAGTTAAGAAAAGGTAAGGCTCTTTTAGAAATTCAAAAGAAATTTTATTGGTTTCCTGTTGTAAAAAAATTATTTTGGATACAGGAATAACAAGAAATCCTGATGAATATATGTATGATATTCTATGGGGTGTAAGCGATTCAAGGATAATAAGGGATGAGGAAGGAGTTGAAGAAGAGAGGAAAGAGGAGAAAAAGGAGAAGAGAGAGAAGGAGGAGAGGGAGAAGAAAGAGAAGGAGGAGAGAGAGGAAAAGGAGAAGAGAGAGAAGAGAGAGAAGGAGAGGGAGGAGAGAGAGAGAAGGAGAGGGAGGAAAGAGCGAGACAAAATAAATATCAAAATATGGAAACCAGTGAGATTAAAAAAAGATTGGTGGTATTTCAGAAAATAACTCAACCCACCGAGGAGGAAAACAAAGAATTGACAAGTCTATTTGAAATATTTTCGACAAGACTATTGACATCGACAAGCTATTCATTTCAATTCAAGTTTTTCATTTTTTTTCTTAAATAAATGGTGGAGAGAGTGAAGGCATTTCTAAGGATTCTTTATGTTTTAAAAATTAAGATTCAAATGTGCATGTTGGAAACTAAAAAGGTTTTTGCACTCTGCAGGAATTTTTCACATAAATAAATGAGTTATTGTCTCAAATGTAAAAAGAAAACTAATACTAAAAATATTTCATATATTAAAAGTAAAAATAACAGGGTTATTCAAAAAGGTATATGTTCGGTGTGTGGTTCAAAAAAAAATCAATTTATCTCCAAACACAAACGAGGAGGAGATATACAAAAGTTTTTATCAGGAAGTAAATTTACAACTACTGGAATACCAGGGGAATTACATCTTCCAGGGTATTCTTTCTGTGGTCCAGGCACAAACTTGGATAAAAGATTAGATGAGGCAGACAATCCTAAATCCTGGAGTAAACCCATCAATAGAGTTGATGAAGTGTGCATGAAACACGATATTGATTATGGGAATACCACAACGTTGGAAGAAAAGCATGAAGCCGATAGAGAAATGTTGTATAATTTGTCTCTGATACAAAATCCAACCTTGAGAGAAGAAGTTGATCGGTTCATTGTGAAGAAGATGATCAGTGCTAAATTGAAACTTGGACTTGGAAATTCAAAAAACTTATAGGCTCTAATAATGTCATTAAGACTGAAGAGCAATTAGCTGATGAATTACATAAACCAATATTCACAAAGTTTCAGAGAAGGAAAGTTTATTCCAAGGAAGTTGATTATATCTGGTCTGCTGATTTGATTGAACTCAATAATGATAAGGGGTACAAGTATGCTTTAACCGTTATTGATTTGAGGAGTAGATACGCATGGGTTGTACCATTAAAAAACAAAACAGGTAATACTCTTATGTTAGCCTTTCAACAGATATTTAATAAAAGTAAGGGAAAACCTAAAAAATTGTGGACTGATGAGGGTAGAGAGTTTTATAACAAGACATTTATGAATTTTCTAAAAAATAACAGTATTACATTATACAGTACCTTTAATGAAGGGAAGGCAGTTGTTGTTGAACGTTTTAATCGTACCTTAAAAGAGAGATTATATAAAAAATTCACACAACTCGGTTCACAACAATGGTCATCTTTTATTCAGGATATTGTGGATAAGTATAATGACACGATTCACACGTCAACAAATATGAAACCATCAGAAACATTTACAAAATTAAAATATGAAAAAGAGATTAATGTCAGAAAACCTAAGTTCAAAGTTGGTGATATCGTAAGAATATATAGGTGGAAATCTCATTTTGAAAAGGGTTTTACAAAACGATAGACGAACGAACTTTTTAAAATTGTTGATGTAATAGATACGGTTCCTTGGACTTATAAGATATATGATTTGGAAGGGGAAGAGATTTTAGGTTCATTTTATTCACAGGAATTACAAAAGACAAAGATAAATTGAAATTTTTTGACTCCGCCCCTTTTTGACTCCGCCCACACAAAACCCACCCACATAAACCCCACCCCACACAAGCTCCACACAAACCCCACCACACACAAACCCCTCACCAGCTCCACACAAAAACTCCACCCCACAAAAACTCCACACACACAAACCCCACACAAGCTCCACCCATATTCATCATATTCACATCATTAGTGATTTGTTAATTAGTTCCCCACACACAACATGTTTATTTAATTAAAAAATTATCCACCCATCCACACAAGCTCCACTCATCCACCCATCCACACAAACCTCATCCACATAAACCTCATCCACATTCACCCCTCCCACATAAGCCCCACCGAAGCCCCGCCCACATAAACCCCTCCCACACAAGCTCCACCCACATAAACCCTGCCCACACAAACCCCACCGAAACCCACCTACATCAACCCCACCGAAGCCCCGCCCACACAAGCCCCACCCACATAAACGCCCTCCCACCAGCCCCGCCCACACAAGCCCTGCCCACACAAGCCCCGCCCACACACGCCCCGCCCACACTGAAGCCCCGCCCACATAAACCCCACTCACACAAGCCCCGCCCAAACAAGCCCCACCCCTCACCCCCCTGTGCGCCCCCACCTTTGACCCACCACCTCCCTCATCCCACCCCACCCTTCCCCACACACACATGGGGAGGGGAGGGGTGGGATGAGGGGGTGATGGGTCATTGGGGGAGCGCACCTACCCCCCCCCCCCATCCCCTCCCTCTCCTTCATGTCTTGATCCTATTTTTGAAATTCAAAATCAAGTAATTGTAAACAAAACAAATATAATTAATCAAAATTGCAAATATTAAATATTCATTTGCAAGAATGTATAATCTTTCCCAGCAATCTTCTTCAGATGTCTTGTGATTTTGAAACTCAGACACCATATTCTGTTTTGAAACAAAAAGTGGATAATAATTAGGTTTTATAAAGATAATTACATGGTAATATGAGTAAGCCTGGTGTTGGTTCTAAGTTCAAGCCTCGTTGACCACTGAATTAACACACCAGGAGGCCGACTCAGCCTGTCATCCTTCCAAGGCCAATAAAATGAATTCCAGTGTACTGGTAAAACCGCGTCCAAACTAATGCTGCAACCAACATAAGACGACATTCCAAAGAGAGAGTGATATTAATAAAAGAACAAATAACCAAATAATAATTCAGAAACATTTACCTCCAGAAAATCATGTGTTGTACCAGATTGCTTCAACAGCTGATGTTGTGTGATTGAGCTAAAAAAAAAAAATAATGAGTCAAGGGTATAGATGGAGAGACAGACAGAGAGAGATAGGTAGAAAGACAGACAGACAGGGAGAGATAGAGAGAGACAAACAGACAGGGAAAGAGACACACACACACACACACACACACACCCACACACACACACACACACACACACACACACACACACACACACACACACACACACACACACACACACACACACACACACACACACATATACACACACACATACACACACACACACACACACACACACACACACACACGTCTCACCATTGGTTTAATGTATTCGAGATCAGAGGCCGTGATAAGACTTTGTACCAGTCATTATAAATGTTTTTCAATTCTCTTCTAAAATCATTAACCTCTTCAATAAGAGCATTCATTTGATGCACCTCATTGTGATATGTAAACTCCACTTCTTCCAAGGACCTGCCAGGAAAAAATATATATCTTCGCATTATCATGATTTAATTTATAATCAATTGCTTCATTGTTCAAAGAGGAAACCATACACAAACTTACCAACTTTGTAGTGAGCTGTTATCTTCATCAGAAGAGAGTGAGTCCATGTCTCAGTTTTTTTTTACCATTGGTACAAGATGGCAAAAAGATCAGAGGCCGTGATAAGACGTCGTGTCAGTCTTTAAAAATGTTTTTCAATTCTCTTCTAAGATGATTGACCTCTTCAATAAGAGCATTCATTTCATGCACCTCGTCGTGATATGTAAACTGCTCTTCTTTCCAAGGACCTGCCAAGAAAAAAAAATATATATATATATCACAATTATCACGATTTAATTTATAATCAATTGCTTCATCGTTCAAAGAGGAACCTATACACAGGCTTACCAACTTTGTGTTGAGCTGTTTTGTTCGCGGAAGAAAGATCGCCCATGTCTCAGTTGTAAAAATGAAAATCCCGTCTGGCAGAAACTTTGTCTGGCGAATCACTTATAAAGCAACGATGAGGAGATTGCTTAATCATTGGGTGTGGCCACAGGAAATGACGCTTCGGGAGAGACAGCTTGGAAAATAACTGGGAGATATATTCTCAAATTGTATGAATCATTTTTAAAACATACTTAAAATACCCTAAAATGGTTTTGATTCAAATGTTTTCAGTTCGTGTTCTGAGATAAAATATAAACACGAGACCTTGTCTTTCAGAATAGTTCCTATTTTTTCACAGCATGACTGTCCAAAAACACTTCCTCATTCACACAGCACGACCGTGTCAAAAAAACACTTTCTCATTTTCATGACACGAACTGAAAACATTTGAAACAAAACTTTTTTTATGGCGTGGTTTATGCACAAAAATGATTTGCAACTCGGGCGGTGGTCAGATGAGATCATTTCGTAATGGCACAAAAGGGGTATCTTAAAAAAATATAAAGATTCAAATCTTTTGTTTTTCAATATTTTAGATGGGGATTATTGTGCAAAGAAAATTTAAACTATTGAAAGAATTTGAGAATGAACAAATCTTTATAGGTTCAATGAGTGAGCTAAACAATATGCATCGGTTATTTGATAAAGAGTGTCCCGAGGTTTAGACGTTTTAGATATTTCTTTCGAATCACCTTTAACAAATCTTTATCTTATTGCATGGATTATTTGAAAAAAAAAAGTGTCCCCAGGTTAAAAGGGGAGACAAATAAATATACATTGGGATAAAAAGGGGGTTTATTTTTAGGGAAAAAAAATATGAATCGCTGAAAATCCCCCATTCATTAACATGGGGAAAAGTGAGCCAGAACCAGTATATTCACCCTACTATCACCCATCACTGCTCAAACTACCTAAAATTCCGATCAACATCCCCATACCCCTCGATCTCCGTAACTTCCAGGTACCTGTCTATTTCTAATTTAAACTTATCTCCTTTTTCTGCTGCCACTACCTTTCCAGTGAGACCATTCCATGCATTAACTACTCTCTGAATAAAAGACCCTGCCTTGCTACCATCTTACCTCTCCTCTTCTTTACTCGCAGGTGATAGCCCCTGTTCCTATCACTGTCTACTCTGGTGAATAATTCATCTGCACTTATTTTATCTGTACCTTTCATTATCTTAAACGTCTCTATCATATCTCCTCATGAACCCTCTCTATGGCATCTGTGTCCTTCCAGAACTGTGGTGACCAAAACTGTACACAATATTCCAGATGTCGCCCTCACTAAATTCCTGTAAAATGTTAACACCACCTCTTTTGATATATAAATGATCCCCCTCTGAATACAACCTAAAACCATATTTGCTTTACCTTTTGCTGCCTGGCATTGTTCTGCCTGCTTCACTCCCGTATCTATTACCACCCCCAGATCCTTCTCCTGTGTGACATGCTCCAAAATTACCCCTTACTTCCTGTAATCTCTATTTTCATTGTTCTTTCCCATCCCGAACACCTTACACTTGCTCAGGTTAAATTCCATCTGCCAATCTTTCACCCAATCTCTGCAAGTATCAATACTTTCCTGAATCTGATCACCACCCCCTATGCTATCCACCTTACCTCCAAGCTTTGTGTCGTCCACAAATTTGGAAAGCTTACTCTTCACCACATTATCCAAATCGTTGATGTAAATAATGAATCGTAATGGTCCAAGTACTGATCACTGTGGTATCCCACTACTTACATCCTCCCAGCAAGACATCCTCCCACTCACAGCCACTCCTTGCTTCCTATCACTAAGCCAGTTTTCAGTCAATGAGCTACCTGACCAGCCACTCCACAAGCCCTCACATTGGCTAACAACCTCCGATGTGGTACCTTATCAAATGCCTTCTTAAATTCTAGATATACTATGTCCACTGCCTTTCCCTCATCCACCCAATCAGACACTGTTTCATTGAACCCTAAAAGATTTGTTAAACAGGAAATACCTTTGGTAAACCCATGCTGACTACCTTTAATTGGTTTGTATTTGTTAAAATGGTTCCTCATCTGGTCCTGAATTAATGTCTCCAACACCTTCCCCACAACTGAAGTCAAACTAACAGGTCTATAGTTTCCAAATTATTCTCTGGAGCCTTTCTTAAATAATGGTGTTACATTTGCTACTCTCAAATCCTCCGGTACCTGTCCTGACTCCAGTGAACTATTGAAAATATCCGTTAACATCTCGCTTACCTGCCCAGCCACCTCCTTCAATACTCTCAGGTGCATATTATCTGGACCCGGAGCCTTATATACTCTTAGATTACCTGGCTGTTCCTTTACTTCCTCCACCCTTACCTGGATCTTCTGCAAAAGCCCTTCATCACCTCACTCCACTGTCCAAGATTTTAAAGGTGTACATTCTGCTTCTTTGCTTGATGCTCAGCATGTGAAAGGGATAGAGCATAGACAAAGAAACATATGTTGGCAATCATAGCACAGGCGTTCATGGGCTTAATAGCCTCCTCCTGCATTGAATTGATTTTAAATATATTCAAGGCTCGTGGAAGAGCTGGACATACAAACAAGGGATGTGGGTAAGTTTGAGGGGTAGTGGGTAATATAGGGTGTGGATAAGACGGATACAGGAGCAAAATTGGGGGCGGGTGGGGACGTGTGGCAAGGGGTGAAGTTCAATGTCATGGAACTCTTTCTTCCTTATTTATTACAAAGTAAATATGTTTACATCCGTTGTAAACCACATTCTCCTGGTTATTTACACCACTTTATTCTATTCTGGGTGTGCACACACAACCATTGGAATTCAGAACCATTATGGTAGCAATGGTTCCATCTGAGCTTGTCATTGAAAAGGAATTTTCCAATTTTGTGACCCTTTCACAATCGATAGCTGTGTGGAGAAAAAGGAAAATTATACATCACTCTTTATATGGAGTTTCAGGGCCTTGAGTGTCGCCAACAAACTTCCCAAAGCAAGATTTTAACCGAGCTTTGAAATTCTTTGAGATTTATCTGACATGTCTGCCTGGTTATATATGGGAAAGACGAAACTCACAGGCTGCTTGCATTATTCAACAAGCTATGATTTCCGGGGAACAAGGTTTGCCGTTTTAAAATTGCACAAATAGCCGTTTCAATAATTCAAACTACAAAGCACATTTTAAACCCAGGTCACTTTTGAGATTTTTAGAATCCTGGGGGAAAAAAAATGTTTTGGCAAATTTTGCCCAAAAAGAAACAACAAAAAAAGAAAAATGTGGGACGGAGTATTCACAAACTGTACATTTAGAGTGGGGAACAAAAGTCTGAGCCCAGTAACACATTGATTAAATTCGATGTAATAATGAAATTAATCTGAATATAATATGAAAACAAAAGCGCTTTCTAAGGATTTCCATTTGTTTGGAAGTATTTGAGGATATCGTAACACTTGTTATATGAAGAATGAGAGGGGGAGCACTCAGTAGAGTGCAAAACCTCCGCCGCCAATACTGCTGGGTCACTTCAGTGAACCTGATATCCTCTTCATTGTAGGTCAAAACGGATCAGACTCCACTGAACCACGATTGAATAAATGAAACTACATCGACGCGCATGTAGAAATGCCAAAAAAAAATCGAAATTTTTTTGAAAAAAAAAGGTGTAAAATTTGTTTTTTTTTCTCTAAAAATTTTTTTGTGGGGGTTGGAAATCACTTAAAACATGTAGAAATGCAAAAAAAAATCAAATCTTTTTCAAATAAAATGAAATTTTTTTGAAAAAAAGTTGCAAAATTTTGTTTGTTTTTTTCTAACAATTTTTTTGGGGTTGGAAATCACTTAAAACATGTAGAAATGCAAAAAATAATCAAATATTTTTCAAATAAAATCGAAATTTTTTTGAAAAAAGTTGCAAAGTTTTCTTCTTTTTTTTTCTAACAGATTTTTTTTTTTTGGTTGGAAATCACTGAAAACATGTAGAAATGCAAAAACCAAAATTCAAATATTTTTTCAAAATGGCCACCACAGCAGCCATATTGGACTTTGGACCAAGTCCAAAATCTAATGGCATGATCCTTGGACCATACCTCATCCCCCCCACCAAGTTTCGTCGAAATCCGTCCAGGACTTTTTCCGTAATACTGTTCACAAACAAAAAAACAAACAGGGTGAAAACGGTAACCTCCGTCCATCTTCGATGACAGAGGTTAAAAAGCAAATCTGTCTTTAAATCTTATTGTAATGGAGCAAACATGGATGTCACCAAAACTCGAAGATTGACATTAAACAGTTTTTGGGCCTATGTGGAGGTTCCAAACCCGGATCTACATGTGGTTCCAATCCCAATACCAGCCTTAAGGTTCCATCCAAGACCAGCAGATGAGCATGCACTTAAGTCTTCCTCAGGTGCATTTCAATAAACTGATTGAGATGAAATTTTTACCAATGGAGCGACGACTCAAGTAGAATGTTTTATTGATAATTATGACATCATAGGTCACGTGCTGTGGCAGCTATGTTGGAAAAAAACGGGAAAAAGTTGGACCTCTGTATCTCTCAAACCGCACCAAGGGAAAAATTGAAACTTGGCACATGGCAAGCACTCCTCATGGGGAATAAGTGGTTTTTTTATGACATCATAGGTGCCTTCATTATGACATCATAAATGCAGATGTAGAACGCTGTATCTGATCAGTATGAAAATTTTTGTGGCTCATCAAGGGATAAAACGGTCCACAAAAAAACTTGACGTCATCAGTCACGTCATTCAGTAGCCATATTGTTTTTTTTTTTTTACAAAAACATCTTCAAAAATGTTCTTCTCTGAAATTGCTGAACAGATCGAGGCAAAATTTTGCAGGTATGACCGCCTTTTCATGAGGAACAAAAGGTTCGCACACATGATGTAATAGATTACATGGTTTGACAGCCATATTGGATTTATCCTAAAATCTATAAATAATATTCTTCTCCAGAATGGCTGGACAGATCGAGGGGAAACTTCACACAAATGGTACACAAGCCATGGGAGTAGAAATTTTTCAAGGAATAATGAATCGGTCATTTGGTTTGGCATCCATATTGGATTGAAGAAAAGGATTAAATAATGTTTTCTCTGGAACCACGTAATCAATCGATGTGAAACTTCAGAATTATGATCTAGAGGTGATGGGGAATATTTTGTTTTAAATTTGAACATGATCGGACGCGTGGTCTGTCAGCCAGAATTATTTGATTTTTTTGATCTGGGTTGTTTTTGTTTTTTCTATTATTTATTTTATTTTACTTTTTTTGAATAAGGCTCTGTGAATCCTAGTTGCAGCTAAAATGTGAATCCTATTCAGGTTCCTCCTGGTGACTTCATCTTTTCTTTTTGCTTGTTCAGATTCCTTATGATTACTCCAATGCAGGACTGTACCGATTTGGTCTTCCATTTGATTTGAATTGAATTTATTTTAATCCCATTCTCAGGATAAAATTGTCAGGTTAGGCCAGATCAGATCTGTGACTTGCTATAGAGGTACCATGTAAACATGTACTAATCTGTTTCATGGTCGGGTTGTCGGTGACTAAACCGTCTCCCCCACCAGGTTTCCGAGTGAGGAGGGTGCATGATATGGACACATAGCAGGATTAAATAAAAACAAAACCTGTCAAAGGGCAGGCGAGCTCCTTGTGAGCCAACGGCCATCCATATCTTGTGCCCAACTGTATCTGTAGATGTCCTCCTGCTGTTGGGTGACTATTTATTTGGTGATTGATGCCAGGATTTGCACTCCAGCCACTGTAAAACCCTTCATTCTGCAAAACATGAAAAGCAAAAATAAATCTGAAAACCCACTCCATGGGAGTACCTCCTATGCAGCTGCCCTCAGTAGGGCAGCTCACTGGATGACTGGATTGGGGCAAAGCCTTTGGGACCCCCACTTTTTGATCAAAGGAGGAAAACCATGGGTTATCCTTCCTGGGTCATCTTGCAGAAGTGTGTCAGGGTGGTACTGTGGTGTCGTCCACCAGACAGTGGTCTCCTTGGGTTAACCTGAAGCGGTCTCTTCGGGTCGGTGCCTGGAATTTCCTATCAGGAGAGGATGATCACCTGTCTCTGTTATCATCTGAGCTCAAGCGTTTGGACATTGGTATTGCAGCACACTCTGAGGCTCGGAGACCGGATTGCGGTGAGATCATGGCGGGTGGTTACACCTACTATTGGTCTGGTCACTCTGATGGTTACCATGCCCAAGGAGTTGCTGTAGCTGTGTCCAATAAGCGGAGTCCAATGATAATTGAGGTAAAACCGGTCAACGAGCGTAAGATGAGACTAAGGATTTATCACTCCTTGGGTGTCATTTCCCTGCTCTCTGTATACGCTCTGACTGAGACGAGTGATCTTACCATGAAGGACACATTTTATGCCACGCTCGAGTCTGTGGTTGATCAGTGCCCCAGGTGAGATATTCTTCTAGTCTTGGGGGATTTCAATGCATCAATCATTACACAACGCCACACAAAATGCACCACACAAAACTACACAAACACCACACCAAACATGTTTTGGCATGGGTCTGCTGTCTCTGATTTCTCCTTTCCTATTTATCCCTCGCCATGTGGGGGAAAGGGGGTATTGTTGTCACCCAGGTCGTCCGGCTGTCCGTCCGTCCGTCCGGGCGTCAACATTTATAGTTGTGAGTGCGATAACTCATAAACTGTTCGCCATATCGATTTAAAATTTGGGTCACACATGTCCCACCTGAAAAGGATAAACCCTATTGATTTTGGGCGTTGCCGGATCCAAGATGGCCGACTGGGGCGGCCATCTTGAAAAAAATGTTTTTTGTAATAAATGGAAAACCACTGATCTGATTTCAATTATTTTTGGTTACTACGTTCCTCACCCCTGCGGAACTTTTTTGAGATGATGACCAAATGGTGTCTTGTTTCCAATTCACCTCCCTCATTATCTGGAATATGTATGACATTTTTTATTCAATGGCGGGGGATTCCCCATCTCTGATGGTATAGTTTTTGTTTTGTTATTATGTCTCAATTAATACATTTCCTCCTGGACTTGTACTTTTGAACCTCCCTGGATGTCCTGATAAGTACCAGAAAATACCACTCTCCACTTCGCTGATGGAGATATTAAAAGTAGGGGGGGGTAAAAAGAGGGAGGAAGAGAGAGCGAGGAGAGGATGGAGGGGAGAGTGAGTGAAGAGAGGAGGGAGGGGAGAGGGGTGAAGAGGAGGAGGGGGGAGAGAGAGTGAGGAGAATTGGGGGGGGAGGAGGGAGATTCGGGATGAAAAGGCAGGAATGCGGGGGGGATGAAAAGGGGAGGGGAGGTAGAGAGGATTGAGGATGAAGAGAGAGGAAGAATGAAGGGAGGGCGAGGTGGAATGAGGGAGTGAGGAGGAGTTAGGAATGGGGGAAGAGCGAGGAAGTGAGGAATGGAGGATGGGGAGAGTAACGCCTCACCAAACATCGCCATGCACTCTGAGAGGGAGGTGGTGGGCGAGGAGCAAGGGGGAGAGAGGAGGAGGAAGTGTAGAGTGGGTTTGGGAGGATGTGCGTATGAGGGGATGTTGTTCTGGACTTGCATTTGGTAGTGGGACTTGTGAAGATGTGGCGGGGGTGGAGGGGTATTACTGGATTGAACAAAATGGGGTACGTTAAAACAATTAATACAGCATATGGAACCAGCCCGGAGATGTCCGTTTGGGTATGCAGAGGGGATGGGGAGGGAAGGCAGCGTGAGGAGAAGGGGAGGTAGCATGAAGGAAAGGGAATGTGGTGTCAGGGGAATGGAATTCAGTATTGGGGGAAGGGAATGTGGTGTGAGGGGAAGGGAAAGGAAAGCAGTACGAGAGGAATGGAAGAGAAGGCAGCACGATGGGAAGGGAAGGGCACCAAACAGCAACATTTTCTTTTTAACTGCCGGGTTTTATATGAAACCAGGCGGGAGCGTTTTAAACCCATGCTGTCTACCTGACAACGGACTGCCTGCATGCATGCTTGCATGTTCACACATGTAGCGACCTTTGCACTCCTCTGGTCGGCTCACTCTGAATCTGATTCATGCACGCTACACTCTGGGGAAGCTGTTTTAAATTCAAAGCCAAGCTGTCAGTCCTAAATAGTCCCCTTAACAAAGGGGGGGGTGGGGTGAGGTGAAGGGGTAAAGGTGGGAAAGTGAGGGAGAGGGGAGGAATGGGAAGGAGAGAGAGAGAGAGAGAGAGAGAGAGAGAGAGAGAGATAGAGATAGAGATAGAGATAGAGATAGAGATAGATATAGAGATAGAGATAGAGATAGAGATAGAGATAGAGATAGAGATAGAGATAGATATATGGGGAAGGGATAGAGCGGGTTTGGGGGGGAGCTTGGAAGAGTGAGGAAACGGGGAGCTCGGAAGGGGGAAGAGTGAGGAAAGGGGGGTGGGGAGAATGACGCCTCACTACATGTTGCTATGCACTCCGGGGGGGGGGGTTGGGTGGGATTGAGGATGAGAGGGGAAACTGGGGAAGGGAGCGGATTTGGGAGGAGGTAAGTGTGATGGGAGGGGTTTTTAACTTGTGTTTGGTTGTGGGACTTGTGGAGAAGAAGAGGGGGTGGTAGTGCATAATTGAACAAAATAGGTTGCTTACCTCATTGCATGGGAAAAAACATGGTCAGATGCAGTTTAACATTAGGAAATATAAAGTGATGGGTATGGAAATAACAACGATAATAATTGAAATGGGGATCATGTAATGCATGGGTAAGTCTTGGAGCATGTGACACAGGACAATGTTCTGGGGGTGGTTGTCGATTATGGTATTGAAACAGTCAT
Source organism: Eptatretus burgeri (assembly GCF_056783735.1). Lineage (NCBI taxonomy): Eukaryota > Metazoa > Chordata > Myxini > Myxiniformes > Myxinidae > Eptatretus > Eptatretus burgeri. The sequence goes on along the minus strand of NC_140976.1, from coordinate 67,650,056 downwards.
TGCAGCCCCAGGTAGCCATAAGAAAAGCTAATAAAATGATTTTATATTGTAATCGCAGTTGCATATCTGCATTCATTTGTACATCATAACCAAGAGACATTATACGGGATTATAGTGAGGCCTTATCTTGATTATTGTGTCTGTATTGGTCACTGTATCAGAGGAATGACTTGGCGGCAGTGATGAGGTTAAGTAGAGAGCTTCCAGTTTAATTTTAGGGGTAGATAGATTGACAAAGCTATGAAGAGTGGCTGAGGCAGACTGCACTATTTATATGAGAAATAAATGAGGTGATTATGATGGGATCTAATTCAAATGTTCTGCAGATATCGAAGGTAGGGATAATTTAAATGCAGGCCAGTTTTGTTTGCCAGGATGGGCAATGAGGGGACCAGGAGGCAGAGCTTTTGAGTGTAAAAGAGAGGAGTTTGTATGGAAGTAAGTCAGGAGTAACCTCATTTAAGACAGACTTGTCAATGTATAGAATGTTCTTCCTGGGAAAGTGATCACAGCAGGGAAAGTTGAATGTTTCAAATGGCATTGTATAGTTAGAATCATTGGGGATCTGGGTGTCCACAAAGACATCGTTTGAAAAGTTGGAGGGCACAGCATAGGACTGCCTTGTGTGATCTGTGGATGTTATGTGCATGTTGTGCTGTCCCGATATTGGGATATTTTTTAATTGAAAAATGTTTACTCTTCACTCTTCACTCTGTTGTCGGTATTCTTTCTCCTCCCTCATTCATTCATTCTTCTCCCCACTTCCCATTTCAATGGAAGTAACTCGGGATGGTCCAGGCCTCCCCAAAATTTCAGGATGGTTGAATATTTGTTGATTTTTTTGCTTTGTTATATGAATAAAGTCGATTCCAGTCTTATTGTATTCTTAACGACTGAGGGATATTTTTTCAGAAACATGTATTTTGAGTATTTTTGAATTGTCCAGACCTATGAAAGTATCTGATTGGCCTACTTAAAAATTGTTGAGGCAAAAATCTGAAAAAATCTGCCTTCGGCTATGGCCACGTGCCCATTTCTCCCATCTCCTACCCCTTCCTCACGTTGCCACCACACCCACCCCATCTTTCTCACCACTGCTGTGTTTCATTGCTCAGAACGAGTTTCAGGGTTGTGGATATAGCACAAGGCGTGATGGGTTGAGTGACCTCCTCCTGCGTCTGGATAATTTCCTTTTGTGTGTTTGCATGTGCTTTCCAGGAGTGGCTTAAACAGCCAAATGAGCATGCATTATGACTTTCATAACCTTCGTACACATTATGATGTTAAACATATTGCTATATTAAATGAGGCGTGTGTCTGTATTTATATATGTATGTGTGTGTGTGTATATGTATATATATATATATATATATATATATATATATATATATATATATATATATATATATATATATATATATATATATATATATATATATATATATCGAGTGCAGCCTGTGGCTGCTGGTTGCATCATTGGTTGGGACGCGGCTATGCCGCTGATGCAGTGTCCCCCTTACCAGTACACTGGTACTCATTTTGCCAACCTCGGAAGGATGACAGGCTGAGTCAACCTCCTGGTGTATATTAATTCAGCGGCCAACGGGGCTTGAACTCACGACCCTCACATCCCAAGCCATCACCCAAACCACTAAGCCAACACCAGGCTTATACACACACACACACACACACACACACACACACACACACACACACACACACACACACACACACACACACACACACACACACACACACACACACACACACACACACACACACACACACGGTGAGTCAGAAGTAGCGCCCGATTTCTGTCAGTTGATTGTTTGTTTGCCATTTGTATTACAGTGTACAAGAAGGTAGAAATAAATGAATGACATGTTTATATAACCATTTATTCTAGAAAAAATTATTACGCAACTGTACCGAGCTGTTTTACTTGCAATTTTCAAAGTGCCCTCCCTCGTTATCGATGCACAATTGCAGCCGAGCAGGCACAGAGCGGCACACACGTCTGCAGAGTTCGATATCAATTTCCTCAAACTTTGTAGTGATTTGAGCCTTCAATTCCTGAATGGTACAAGGCTTTTCACGATAAACAAGGTCTTTCATGAGCCCCCAAAGAAAGAAATCTGGAGGTGTAAGGTCTGGGGAGCGTGTCGGCCACTTGGTCGGACCGCGGCAACCGATCCACTTTCTGGGAAAGTTTTAATCAAGCCACTGACGAACATAACCGTCAAAATGAGGTGGAGCTCCATCATGCTGGAAATAACAGTCCTGATCTTGTACCCTGGGCCAAAAAAAATGTTTGCAGCATATCCAAGTAAATTTCTGCAGTGACAGATCCCTCAAAGAGAAAGGGTCCAATAATTATCCCTCATGGAGATATGGCTGCCCAAACTGTCACTCCAGGTAAATTTACCTCCTTCTCAACTGTCACTCTTGGGTTATTCACAGCCCAGTAGACACAGTTGTGTCTGCTAATTGTGCCATTAAGCTTAAAACATGCCTCATCTGATGAGCAGATGTTGTCTAGCATTGTGTCCTCTTCATGCAGTTTAGCTAAGAACTCTTCACAAAATTGAAGACGGCGGACGTCATCTCCATCATGAAGGGCATGCAGTAAGCGTGGAATGTAAGGTTTCCATTTTTTCTGGTGAAGGATACGGATACCACTTGATTGGCTCACCTCCAACTCTGCAGATAAACGGCGAGTTGACTTTTGCGGACTTTATTCCAGTCTCCTGATGGCTTCTTCAGCCTGAGCTACATTCGTTGCCGTTTTCTGACGACCGGACTTCTTTGCAGTGGCTACCGACCCTGTTGCTTCAAATTTCTGGACAATCAATCATATGTTTCTTCCCTGAGTTGGGTTAATATCGAATTCCTGTGCCAAACGGTGTGCTGCTATCGTTGGTTGTTCATTGCGTTTGTAGTAATGTTTCACGGCCGCAATGCGTTGGTTCATTGAAAGGTAATTCATGGTTAAATTTGCATCAAATTCAGTAACTTTCCAAACCCGCAGCAATAACCTGCAAAACAAAATCAAAAATAAATAAATAACGAAAATTAATAATCTGCAAGACAATTATTAATATCATGACTTCCCAGAAAGAATCTGACAGCCGTAAAAACAGAAATCGGGCGCTACTTTTGACTCACCCTGTTTATGTATGTGTGTGTGTATATATATATATATATATATATATATATATATATATATATATATATATATATATATATATATATATATATATATATATATATATATATATATATATATATATATATATATATATATATATATATATATATATAGTTGCAGTTCTCAGAACTGCATGCATACAACAGATAGGTGTCCCGAGACAGTTATGCCAGTAATATACGTGCAGATAGACCTCTTCCTTTTGTTTAGTGGGAAAACAAGGGAGTGCTTTGCGATGGTCTAATAGTTAGGATTATTAAATCATTTTCCCCTTTTGTTTTATCCCCACTCTTTTTCTTTTCTTTTCTGAGGTAAATCTGCCTGCTTGCCCCTCGTCTCATCTCGTCCACCATAACCGTGCATCAACATCTACCTGAAACCATACATGTGCGGCAAGTCACGTACGCTTTGGCAGCAAAGTGGGTGGGCTGCACCAATGCCTGCCATAAGTGTGCACCAACGTCTACCATAGCCGTGCATCAGCATCTACACGAAACCAGACATGTGCGGTGCGTCACGTACGCTTTGGCAGCAAGGTGGGCAGGCTGCACTAGCATCTGCCCAAAACCCGGCCCAAGCTGGTGGTCCACGTGAGAAGTCAGAGCCAGTCGAAGCACCCGACTCGGGCGATGACGTTGGATTTGGCAAGGCCCCTCCCCCGAGCCTTGGGCTCTATAAAGGATGGAGAAATCCTCCGTGTTGAGAATTGGGTAGTGTGTGTTCGGTGTGGGTGTTTTCACACGGAGTGTTCCTGCTTCTCGACTCCGCCCACATCTCTCCTCGACGGCCCGCCTCCTATTCCTCGTCTCCGCCCATGTCTCGCCGAGACGAACTGCCTTCTGCCTGGTCCCGCCTACTGCTCCTCCCTCGCCCTCTGGACTCCACCCTTCTCCACTCACGCTCCTCCTTCGGACATGATTTCCACACGTGCGACTTGGACCAGAGACAACACGACTATTGTCGGGTACCGCACCACGGAGCATCCCCTCCCCCGAAACACCCAGGTACCGAGAGCATAACCTCAACTCCCCTCCCTGGCTGCAAAAGTCCCTTCTCATTTGGGTTTCTTTTTCTGTGTGTGTCTGAGTATGCTGGCGCCTGTCTGGTAAGTTAGCCTGTCGAAGAGCATTATTGTTGTAACTGTTATTAATGTCGCATCAAGTCTGCACTGTGTCTGCTTTAGTAAGTTGCTTGTATTATTGTCGCACCACACCTCTCTCCTCTTTCCCTGCATTACATACCCAATAAATTTTGTCGTACCACATACTTTTCCTCGCTTGCTGATAAATAATTGTCATTAGGAATGTTCCCATGCCTTTGTCTTTTCTCTCATTGGTCCAGCATGGTTCGAATCTAAGTTTAGCCGGGTCCTTATTCCCAAGGTGTGTGTGTGTGTGTGTGTGTGTGTGTGTGTGTGTGTGTGTGTGTGTGTGTGTGTGTGTGTGTGTGTGTGTGTGTGTGTGTGTGTGTGTGTGTGTGTGTGTGTGTGTGTGTGTGTGTGTGTGTGTGTGTGTGTGTGTGTACAGTGGGTTGTTATCTCCATGTTGGTTTCAGGAGGTGAGAGGAAGTTCTCCCAGAACTCAAAATCTCCACCTCCTATTTTTTGGTGATGGATCATGATTCATGAACGAAACTGTGAAACTTCGTTCTTATAGCGTCGTTCCAAGGTCTCTTTTCAGAATCTTCACTGAACCTCTAACCACCTCCACTTGTAGTTCCTTTGTCGAGATATTCCTCGGAATTATTTTTCAGTGCTCGGTGAGGGATTTCTTTGTCATTCCTGCAGCTCCAACTATCAATGGTACAATTTCAGCTTTCTGCAATTTCCACATCTTCTTGACCTCATTTTTAGATCCTGGTATTTGGTCATTTCCGAATTTCTTTAGCATTTACTCCGAAGTCATTAGGAACTGAAACCTCGATCAACAAAGCTGACTTTTCCTTTTTGTATTTGAGCACTATGTTTGGATACAATGCTTTGTTTCCAATGTCCACACTTGATGGGATCATCTTGCCACTCATGAGCATTATATGTTCATTATCAAGGATTGTATTTGGTTTGTGTTTCCATGATTGTTCTGTGACCGGGATGTTGAAATTTTCTGTGCTGATATGAAATTTTTACATCCCGAAAGGAGGTGACTGGTACTTTCTGTTTCTACCCCACAAAACCTGCATTTGTCCGATTGACTCGATCCCACCATTTTCTTTAAGACATTGGTGTAATGTCTTTGGTCTTGGACATTGAAGATGACTCATTTTCCATCCCAACTAATTTTACCCCTTCTGAACCATTCCAGTGAGCCTTCCTTGTCGATCCTTATCTTTTTTAATTCTTTGCGCTCTTTTGTCATTCTCCCATTTGTCAGAGTATATCTGCTTGTATTTATTTTTGTAACTCTCCTTTTCTTTCTTTGCAATCATTTGGGCTGTGTTTGTTTCTTTTTTGTTTTCTTGTGTAGTATCCATAACTTTTCATAATGGATTAAGGATCCCTTTTCTGGTTTGATGTTTTCTTTCTCGTGTATAAATCTCATCTGATAGTCTGTTGAGCTTTTCACTTACTCCGCTATTCTGACACATGATGTTCTGTGCAGTTGGTTAATCTCCATCAAATCACCTCCTCCTTCTCGTCTTGATAAGTACAACCTCGGTATGCATTGGTTTTTGTGGAATATCTTGTGAATAGTGAGAAGTTTCCTCATTTTGGTGTCTAAATTGTTGATCTCCAATTGTGGCCAGTTTATAATTGCACAGCTATGTTGGAGTAGTGGCACTGCAAGTTGGATTATAACTTTGGCTTTGTTTCTTGGAGAGAGGGATGACTTCAGAATTAGTCATATTCTGTGTAAGTATTCTACTAATTATTTTATGCATTTTTTTTGCTGTATCTGGGGGCCTTCTTCAATTCCTAAGTATTTGTCAGATGCTTCATTTTCTAGTTCCTGTATTGTTGTACTTTCATCAATTGAAATGTTGTCTGTTCTTTTTGGTTTTCCTTGTACAAATGTGCATTTAGCACATTTGTCAAGACCAAACTCCATTCAGATGTCCTCCAAGTACTGCTTTACTAGTTTTAGTTTATCTGCCAATTTTTTTTCATTCAGTGCGAAGAGCTTTTAATCATCCATGTATAGTTGGTGTGTCCTTTTTCCTGTTTCATTTGACGTTCTTAGTGTGTATCCGTGTCCTTGTTGATGTATGAGGTTACTCAGTGATTCCAGAGCCAGACAATTGGGGAGGGTGGAAAGACTGTCACCTTGTAAGATACCACATCGTATCTTTATTCCTGGGATTTCAATATGTCCTTCCAGGTAAGGTATTATCAGAGTTGTGTTCCAGAGCGCCATTGCTTTACCAACTAATGTGACTATCTGTGTGTCAATTTTGTATACTTGCATGCATTTTATAATCCACGAATGTGGGACACTATCAAAGGCTTTTTTTATAATCTATCCAGGTTGTGTATAAGTTGGCTTGTCAGAGCTTTCAGTTTTCGACTATGGTTTGAACAATAAATGGTCTATTGTTCCATAACATCCTCTCTTACATCCTTTCTGCTCTGCCTCTAAAGCTCCTTATTGAGTGAGGTGGTCATAAACTGCATCGGAGATTATACCTGTTAAAAGTTTGTATGTTATTGGTTGGCATGTTGTTGGTTACATCGGTTTCTTCAGAATTGGGAAACAGAAGTGTTGCCTTCTGTGAGTCATTCGTCCATTGACTGTTTCCCTTGGATGAGCTCATTAAATGCTCGAGCGTAGTGAGAGTGGAGAGCATGTAGTTGCTTTAGCCAGAAGTTCAGAATCCCATCCGAGTCCGGGCATTTGAAGTTCGATGATTTTGTGAGATGTTTTCTCTTTTTTTTTTTTGTTTCCTTGCCAATTGTCATTGTATTTCCTGTAGATTTCCAAACTGCATTTCCTGTAGATGTTGCTTTTTTATTTTTGAAATGTTGTATCCACTCTGCTTCCTTGTTGTTATGTTTCATCTTCAAATATACCCTTACAAGATTTTTCAATGTCCTCTTTTTTTTCGGGGAGTTGTCACATTTTGTTTCTGTTTCCCGAGCTCTCTGTCAAACTTATTTGGGTTGTTTTCAAAATATTGATTTTGATTTCTTCTATTGTTGGCTTTATCATAGGTTTATATATATATATATATATATATATATATATATATATATATATATATATATATATATATATATATATATATATATATATATATATATACAGTATATTATTCCTTGCTATCTGTTGTATTTGGAGTTTATTATGGGCATTGGCCAGCTAATGTTTCCAGTCCGTTGTTTTTTATGTTATAATTATTTTTAATTTGTCTGATTCTTTTAATGAGCTTTGTACCTCTGTTTCCCTTTTTAAATTGTTCTGTTTGTCCTGTTTCCACCCTCAGTTGGTCTCTCTGCTTCTCAAGTCTGTTTCCATGGTGATGTTTTGTTTCTGCTCAGGTTATCAGATCTATATTTTTTTGTGTCGCTGTTTACCTGTTGTTTTCTCCGGACAGACAGTGCTGCTGCAATACTCACATCGTTAATTTCTCTCAGATTAGGTGATTTTGGAAGCATTTTAATGACCGCTTGATTTATTCTCCTTACTTGTGTTTTAAGCTGTTTATTGTTGTTTATTCGGTGAATATGTGGTCTTTGTTTGGGTGATATTAATTTGGTTTCCTCTATTTTTTATTAGCCAGTTCATCTTATAGCCTATGCTGTTCAATGTCAACCTTCTGTCCCCCTTCTTCATTCTGTTGTTGTCCATTATTCTCCAAATCATTGTGTTCCATCCTTGTTGCTGTTATTTATTTTGTTTGTAAAGGTGTTATTTGATCTGAGTTCATAACTTCGAGTAGATCTCTCTCTCAGGCTGCTACTACAGCATTTCCTCCTGTCATTCTCTGGTCCTGTTGTGGGGTTTTCAGATTTGTTTTTTCATTAAATTCTCCGATGTGTTCCCAATTTATTTTTCTGTTACTGTGATTAAATTTGACATCTCATCTGTTTGTGTTTTCCTCTCTTCTTCTTTTCCCTCATATGTGTGTATGTGTGTGCGTACTGTATATATGTGTGTACGTACAGTATGTATGTATGTGTATGTACAGAATGTTTGGATGTGTGTACGTACAGTATGAATGTTTGTGTGTACATACAGTATGTACAGTATATACATCTGAAAATTATAGAAAAAAACAGGGCTGGCCTGATCACCAAATTTGTACATGTGTTGGTGGTACTCCAAGTAAACCTACCTCCCCCCTTTCCCCTCCATCCCCACTGTGAGGAAGGAGACCACGATGATTTGCCAATGCTCCCAAAATGAGCGGATGTTTCTAGTTAAAAAAAATGAGAATGAATTTTGATGTAAATAGATTCTCGAACAATTATATAAAATATCACGGCAAATGCATTTGTACAATTGACACATCATTTTTATTCACATGAAATTCACTGAAACATATTCCAGTCGATTAAATGTTTAAAAAAAAAAAAACTAATTATTTAAGACTATTAAAGGGAACAAAGGTGAGAATTTCTGGAATGTCTTTTGAAATTTATTTTCACAGATATTGTTTTAATAGACTCACTTTGTGACCGTGATCCTTTTGTAAGGCTTTATATCGCCTTTGAATGTAAAGTTTGTCAAGGCAATGGCTCCCTCTGTCCCTTGGCCATGAAATAGTGCTCCATTATTCTGATCATGTGCTGTGATGTATTTCTCATACGTATTCTCGACAACTTCCTGTTAATAACTGCTTTGTGAGTATCTCTTAAAGCACCTCGATGAATGCACGGGCATGTCGTTTTGTTTAAATGCATTCGACTTGCATATATAATCAGCCAATATTCATGCCACTGGATAAACAAGTGCATAACTTGTTATTTTATCAACCAATAAATGAGGTACTTTTCCCCCCACATGCTAAAGAGCTGCTTTAAGCTCAAAGACAAAAGCAATTTTAGTTGTTTTTTTTTTTTGTGTGTCTTGCAGTGATTTTACCGAATGCCTCTCGAGAGGCAATTCGTAGGAAGTGGGAATATTCAAATTTACAACATGTCATTCATATCCTGATAAAGTAAGGTGGCATCTGTTACACCATGGCGTAACATAATTAAAGTGCTCTAAACCCCCATGGGTCGAGTAGAAACTTCCAGAATATCCAAATTCCAAGCCGAGATTGGCATTTTGAAAGTAGGTGAACATTTTGTTTTAATTTCTCAAGTACACTGTTTAATGTCAGCAATATTCTTTCCAATTATGTTTGGTCCGAACCAGCAGGTGGTTTGGCCTTTTGGTTTTTAATTCACTTACTTAGGCATGCATATTATACACGAGTATGGGATTCTGAATGTTTTCAACTGTTGATGAGATCACCCGAATGTCAACGTCGAGATAATTATATGAGTACATCAAATGCTGTTTTCGTATCATTTGATTTCTTCCTCACTCTGTGGCTTCATTGTGGATTTCATTCTGCTTTGATGGTGAAATGTGCATTCCTGATTTTGATTTATTTCCCCCCCCCTTACTCCCCGTATGCTTTCACTTCATTCACCGGTGTGTTTCTCCCTTTACGCCAGTACCAACGACGATGGAAAGATCCCATTAACACCAGGTTGCGGTGCACAGTCCCAGGTGGGTGTGGTTCGTGTATTCACCAAGCTGTGCGCAGAGACAACAGAAAATGACGACGGTCAGGAATGCTTGCTGGGTAACAAATGGTTGGTAGACGTGAGCAAGCATTCCAAAACCAACCTTCGGATCAAAAATGGGAGTGTGGCGCAGCTGAGGGATTCTCTAAGGGTGGCAGGTGTCTCGCCTGGAAATACAACCATACAGGTGAGCTCATGTCCCAAACGTGCTATTAAATCAGCATCAGCCACATAAAGCCATGCAGCCAGGATTACCTGAAATTATTTTACATATGTCTAAGTTTCCACTCTTTCTGTCACACATTGTATGATAAATTCAGACTACACGTGCCTTGTATATACTAACTTGTGCATGAGGTTATGTTGTAGATCCAATTCACGGCACACATTCCCACCACTCTGTCTGTATCCTGTCCGTCTAGGTAATGGCACCATTGTCTGGTGCCATACTTGGAGAGCAGGCGGTGCACGTACGGGATGAGGCTGTGCTTGTGACAGGATTGAACTTAAAACCATTTGTAGGACTGGCCCTTATGATTCGGGCTGACAAGGAGGACGGTCGTGTTCTCAAAGTCACAGCCATTCCACAGCGACCAGGCCCCGGACGTCTCACCGAGGTATAACGCCATGGATACATAAACATTTGCAATGCGGCTTATTACAAAATAGAATACATTGCTCGGTAAACATTGAGTGTTAACAATGTTGGTATGGCACAAACCTTGGGAATTTTAATCAATCAACAAAACAAGCGTTCATGTACTTGAATGATGTGCTCCCATTCCATATGTTACAAGTGTCAAGCCAAACACGATCAATAACAGACTTGTTTCGCCAAGCTGCTGCACTGCTGGGGCATTCGATCTGTTGAGAGACATCACTGGGATGATTTAAGTCTTAGTAAACCTTTTAAAATATTGGAACTGTTTTGAATTGGCACTCGATAATTGGCTAATTGCAGGATTGTTTGGATGAACGTTACCTTGTATAAATTGCTTGTGTACAAACACAATAAAAAAATAAGATGACAGCTGTCAGCAATACCAGCAGACCTATTGACCAAGTAATCTCTGCAATGAGTTTGCAAATGACAGATGTTAAATAAGCAGCAGGACAGTTCATTGTGCCTCTGCCATAGTACAAACCTACTTAAGAATATTTAAATGGTTTCCTGTCCTGTTGCACTGGGACAGCAAAGGAGACACACTTGACAGTTGGCTGCTGCCCATTGGCAGGTGGCGCTTAGCTGCGGGCAATTGGCCACCAGCAAGATGGAAAAAAATGGCCGCAGCGTTCCCGCCACCAGAAAAAAAGTCACTGGAACAGTCCCCACACGTTCATGGCCTCACGCCAACTGATGCACATTCACAGCTGTAGTGAAATGGGACAAAAATGCCTCGAGGGCCAATCAGTAATGTACTGAGCGTCAAAATGTGCCAGCTTTGTGATGTGTTTCGTGAGCATAAAAAGATTATCTGAAAGCTGGTAATGAGACTGACAGCTGTCTAATTATAAATGATAACTTCTGAAATATCCAAATATGCTTTACTACTGCGGTGAAAGGAAATTATCCAAGTTTCAGTAATAGCCACAAATCATGACACATTCACTCAGAAATCAAGGGCTCCACTTACAAACGAACAAGGTTGGTTGATGTGCAGTCAAAATTGTTATTCAACATTTCAATAAAACTCAGAGAGAAGTTGAAGAAAGAAATTTATCTTTTCTTCCAGGATGATGATATTTTGAGAACGATGAGGGTTTTCACGGTGACTATATGTTAAACGATATAGTTAAACACTATATGTTAAAGCCACATTTCCAACCTGGCCTCCAAAGCCAGTCGCCGACTGGGAATCCTCCATCGTGCAAAGTCCTTCCTCGGCCCACCTGAGCTCCTGACCACATACAAAGTTTTCGTCCACAGCCTGATGGAGTACTGCTCTTCCCTCTGGGCTGGTGCTCCTGCCTCCCAACTTTCTCGGCTTCACGCTGTGGAAACCATGGCATTTCGGATCATTGGTATCTCCAGCGATGAGGCTGAGTCTTCGGGCCTCTCACTCTCTCACTGCAGGCAGGTTGGTGGTCTTTCTGTCTTCTAAAGTCTCCTTTCTGGTCTCCCCACCTGCTCTGTCTGCAATTTAGCCCCACCATATTTCCGCAGGCCGCTCAACGCCCACCAACAACCCCCTTCTGGTAAAACTACCAAATCACGAATTGCTGCTCACCTTCTCTCTTTCATTCCTCTTTTTCCCCACCTTTGGAATAAACTCCCTCACTCTGCTCAATCCCATTCTTCCCTCCAGGCCTTCAATACAGCTGTTCACCACCACCTCTTATCGTTCCCCATCCAAATCCTTGATATTTTCAACCCCAATTAATCCACCCCAAACCCACCTCCTTCAAATTCCCTGATTTCCTTCCTGAAAGTCCCTGTAATATCCATCTTGTATACCCCGTGTTCCCCACCCCATCACTCTCCCTTCCACAGATCTCCTCATGTCTCTGTTCCCACTGTTTTGTCCTTCCCACTCCCACCCCTCTTGTCTCATGCCCCCCTTGCCGTGCGTTGTGTGTTAGCTCTCATATGAGCCTCGACAAGGTATACAAAAATATATTTTTTTAAACGATTAAAATGAATTTGGTGGTCTTCTTATTTCACATCAAACAGCCATTCTTCGAATGTTATCATTCCAGTTGTATCTTGATGTAACCAGCATAAGTGAATGATTACATTTCGAGGATTCAAACAATGATACAAAATAATAATGCCAAGCTATATGCAGTGGCCACTGTTGTCTAATTCTATGATTTTACTATTTGAAGGACAGTTTGGTTTAAAAGAGTAGATGCAGCAGGAAGTGTACAATGATAACAAGGAGTTTCAAAATAACAACAATCCATCTTCACTATCTACTTGGTAGATGACCAAGAGCTCTTCCACTACTCAAGGCAGTTGATCCATCCATCCATCCATCCATCCATCAGGACCATACTCTGTGAAGAGCGTTGGTACTGCCTAAGCAGTCTCCTTGGCTATTGGACACAATCCTGGACGGGGTCGCCACTTCGACACAGAGGACAGTTGATCATGAGAGTAAAAAGTTTTGAAATGATGTATAAAGTTAATTACATCCTGAAACGACTTTGAAAACAATTTCTAGTTCTTATCCATATTTTATCTACCATCTGCTCACACAGGATTGCAGACCAAAGTAAAGAGTGACCCGATTAACATTTTCCAAAAATTGATTTCAAGGTAAATGTTTTCCTTTCTGTTTCCAGTTTGAGGCTGAATCCTGACATGGATCATAAATTGTGTGTTGGTGAGATATAATTGGAGCATGGTGTTGGCTGGGCTCAGTTATCGAAACTTCAGTTCAATATCTCGGACTTTTTAAAAAATATCAAATCATAAGTTTCTCTTTGTGGTCTTTTCCACAACATCTTCCATCTGGTATCTTTATTAATCCCCTACTGGTTTCACCAAAGGGGACTGCAGGTTTGCTATCCATCTGTCCATCTGTCCTTTTTCCCCATTTTTCCCCTAACAGCTTTTTTTCCCCATTCCCTTTAACATATTCAACTGAAACCTGGTACATGGCTTTATTATGATAAGTTACAGAACAAGTTCGAGTTTCAGGGCGTTTCTTGAATTTTTCATAGTTAAGCCTTTTTTAGACAGAAAATATCACATCGGTAGAGGGAACATGTATCGGAAAGCAATTCTCGCTGTTGTTGTCTATGCAGTGTCCATTTTCACTTCCGCACATTCAACTTTCAGAACAATATCATTTGGAAGGATTGCTGGTGAGTGTCTGTATCCAAACTAAATCCACAGCCCTCGCATCAGAGTCAATCAAAGCATTGATCATCCCACCTCAGAAGTAGCCTATCTGGCTTTGAGATGGTGACTTGGTAAACCAGAAAGGCCACAGAGCCGGTAAAATTAAAAAGATTAAAACGAAGGGAGCTGTAGTTTCATTTTTCAAAATTTCCCTGTTTTCGTTTTACCTGTTTTCATATGATAAAGCTGGGGAAGTAAAACCAGATGACAGGCCACCTACCTTCCCTCAGTGAAAGAGCAGCAGGCCATGTACCTCTGCATCTTTGTGAGAGATACCATTGATGTTGAGAGCTTTTGACTTCACAGCATTCAGAAGTAAAAGAGGTGAAGCAAGGGCAATAGCCCATGGGATAGAGCAGTAACTCTGTTGAGCTAGGAACTGAGATATTGTAATCCAAGGAGTTCCGTTTTACCAAATAAAGACTTGGCACGATGGAGGATACCCAGCATGAGCCTTGCTTTTGAGCTCAGGTACAATACCTGTTCTGCCCAAGAGATGTCATTTCCTGATGGTGCCCTTGAGACATCGTGACTGATAGTAAGGCCCACAAGTTTAAAGGATTGGATTTCATCGTCGATAAATTTTTAAGTAGATAGTTATGTTTGAAAGATTCTTCTGGCGAGAGAAGGTGAGAATGTGAGAATTTCCACTATTGAATGGCATATTCCATCTGTCAGACAAACATCTCATCCTCTCTAGATGTGCTAAGATTGTATTGTTATTTTGGGGTACCTGTACTGTACTTTAGGTTAATTGTGGATAATACAGGTTGAACCAAAAAGTGGATTGAGGGTTCTCCAGAGCATCAGCAAAGTCATATACGTGTATGAGGAGCAAGACTCAGACGAAGACATGACTGAGAGAGTACACGAAAGGATTCTGTTCAAAGCTATGGGCTAACTGTGGGAGTGGGGAAAATCAGCAAGCGAAGAAGGAAGGTGGCCTAGAATGCCACAGAAAGAAACCATATGAAGCAGAATATGGTGTCAGACTGTCATATTCTTCAGATATGTCTAGAAATACAGTCCTGCCTTCTTGTTTGAGATTCAGTTTCTCCCTCCATCATTGAGAGAAAAGTAGCAGCACATCCTTGTTGTGTGCCTGGAGGGAATCCAAGCTCATCATCAGAGATCAGACCATTTGTAATACAAAATCTCTTATTCACAGGTTCTTTTTCATAGTTGGCAGAGCTCTAAACTTTTTTCTTTAATGGCGTACACAAATGCGAGTTTATTTCTTGTGCTATTACATTTGTGTGCTTTCCTTTTCCTCTCTGTAAGTATTGCGATAAGAAGCCTTTCAAGTCAAAACCACAGATGATGTCATGTGTATCCTATTGGTGGGATGCCTGTTTGAATATGACCAATCAGCAGTCCCAATCTTTAAGATTTAACATTATTTCATGTCATTGGATTTTTTTTCAGTTACATGGGAGAGCCAGAGTACGTCAAATCTATTTTATTTGTGTAATGCTTGTGCGATAATGGCCAATCATAAACCTGTTTGTTGGAGAATGAATATCATTTTTGTCAGTTGAGAGGGATGTTGGAGTATGTCGATCCAGTAAAAAGGATGTGCGAGTTTATTGTAGATCATTTAAGATGATAAACAAACAAACAAAAATAAGTTTGTTGTAGATTCAGTTTATCGATTTTTGCATTGATAAGGGTTTGTTGATCTTAAAATGAAAAGTACGGAGAAACTACCTAAATGTTTTTGTAATATAAAGTACAAGAGAGATGTATGTCTGTCTGTCTGTGAATGTCACTGTCTTCCTCAGAGATGGTCAAACAGGTTTTCGTCAAACTTTCAGAGGTTCATCAGTCAGTGCTGGGGAGTATTTTAGGAAAAATACAGTTTTTAATTTTTTTTTTATTATTATTATTATTTATTTATTTTTGCTCTATCATGCCGACATAGTCGTAGCATTGTGAAAGGTCATATTAAATGATCTCCGACCCCATTACTTAGTGGGAAAAGGGAAGTGTTTTAAGCTCCCACAAAAAAAAATTTCTTCAAAATGCCAACAGGATTAGAACAGCAGTGGGCAATGCCAGGTACCCCTACTAGTATCGGGCAACGCCGGGTATCCCTGCTAATAAAACAAAATTGCCAAAATAGGTCGAGGAATGCTGTTTCCTTTGCTCAATAGTTGCAGAACCAATGCCGTCTGAAGGTGAAGAAGAGGAAAAAGAGAACGATAAACTATTTCTCACAGAGCGACTTGTATGGATGGATATAGTCAATACAAATACACCAGTATCTGAGGTACAATAAAGAGAAAGGTATAAACAACGAATGGGGGTGGAATTTAGTACATAATGAGCTACACATTTGTGGTATGTTATGACCGTCTCTGCTTTTGAGCAGGCATCAACTTGTTAAAGTCTTTCAATGGATGTCTTTAAAAATCAATATTTGCTTTTGAAGGCATCCTACAAATTAATTCTCTCTCAACCCTGCAAGACATCCTACCTTACACTCCCTCTACCTTAATCCCATCAGCATTGCTCACCTTCACAAACTTAACATGCTTCCTTGTCCATTTTATTTGAAAATTTTACTTGGCTCAATATGTATTTTTTCTGGGTTTGTCTGCAGAGTATTTGTGTGACCAATTCGTCCTCGAGTTGTCCTTTGTTTGAGTGGTGTAAAGCATTTGTGCTGTGGCATGACATGCCTTTCGGGCTCCAAATGAATAAGGAGGAGGAAGTAATTTCAGTGTCATATGATTTAATGCAATCAGAGAATGTCCTTTGTCGTGCTGCATAGCACCAATGGCCTGAGGAAGTATGCTGGCAGAAAATGGTGGATAACATCCTATAGTACCAACAATGCAGCAATGTGCAAATTTACTCACAAGTTGGTTTGATCATCATGTGATCATATTTGTTTCATGCAAAATAATTAAGCAAATCGCAAATATTTGTCTCATGATTGGTGTCATGAATGGGTAGAGAAAAGTATGATTGCACATATATCGCAAAATGCCGATGTACAACTAAAACTTGAGAGATCGTGTCAAAAAAAAATTGTAATCCATTAATAAACTAAAAATTTTAATCCATAGACAAATTAAAATTTTAAGCCATTAATAAACTAAAAAAATTAATCCATAAATAAATAAATTAATCCATTACTAAACTAAAATTTGAATCCATAAATAAACTAAAAAAATTAAATCCATTAATAAACTTTTAAATATCCATTAATAAAATTAAAAAATATATATTAATAAACTAAAAATTTAATCCATTAATAAATTAAATTTTTTATACCAACTCTCTTAATATGTGAACGAACCCCCATACTACTTTAACTCACAACTAAAAGCATCACACCTTCACCAAAATTCAGTTCTCATTTTGTCTTCTGTTGTTTCTTATCCTGCTGTAAAATTACTATAAATACATGTTTATTAAAGTAATGTTAACACCACATATGATACAAAACTTTGATTTGAGAAATGTAAGTAGTAGTAGTTTTATCGATGTTTGTAAGAGGTGCATTTGAGTGAAAGTTAATCGAGAAGAAATATTTTAGGTAACATGCATATTAGACCAGGATTGGATTACAATTTAAACCCGCTATATGTATCATTCTTGAGGCGCGGCTGAGCCACTGATGCAGTATCCCCGCACATCGGGTGAGGCTTCCGGCTATAACTCTTGTACTTTTCATCAAAACATGCCGTGTGATCTTGAACTTCCACTAGCGAACACCAGCAGGTGGGTGTAACTTATTTGGTGCACTGAGCTGTCTATGGGACAATTCCTTAGGTATGTAATCAGGAATCAAACTCGGATAAGATGACTTAAATGCAAGTGTGCTCCTCCTGTGTCATCCTGATGGACGAGAAACATTTTGATTTGTTAATTATGTTTTTGTTTGAAAAATATGAGTACATGATGTGTATTAATGTAAATGAAACAAGACATGCTTTTATTACCTCCACCCTCGAAGGTGGATAGAGGTTATGTTTTCACCTCTGTCTGTTTGTTTTTGAGATATTTTGTTCACAAGTAAACAAGGTCGTGTACTGATTCAGACGAAATTTGGTGGAGAGCTTGGATGAAATGGTGAGACAAGGATGAAATGGTTAGATTTTTGTGAAGATCTGAATCTGGATCCGATAATCTTTTTAAGTGATTTTCACCATTGAGAGATAGGGCCAAAAACAACATTTTGGAGGATATCTCCAAAAGTTGTGGATGGATTCAGACGAATCTTGGTGGGCAGGTTGGGTATGTAATGGTGGGCAGGTTGGGTATGTAACAAGGGAGAATTGCTTCGATTTTGGTGAAGATCCGAATCCGGATCCAAGAATTTTGTAATTGATTCTTCACCATTGAATGATATGACTAAAACGATGTATAACACGATATCTCAAAAAGTTCCTGACGGATTTGGACAAAACTTGGTGGACAAGTTGGTTAGGTGACAAGAACAAGCCGATTGGATTTTGGTTTTGGTCCGAATCCAGATCCAGCCTTTCAGTGGGATATAAAATGTAAAGGAATCAGCCTGGTGGAGGTATGCACTCTTCTGAGTGCCCTTCTAGTTAGTTGTACCTGCATTTTGAAATGACTTTTACTAAGAATTAAATGTATTCAATTTTCAGCAAATGTACCTACCCACTTGTCATGAACATCACAACTTGTACGTTTTGCATATCATCCTGAGTTATTGATTCACATCAGCATCGCACTTCTATCGTAGCATTTCATTTCGAAAAAAAAATGCTAAATGTTGACTAACAATCAACTCAATCATAAAGTTTCATAAAACAGTTTTGATTGCGTTTGTGTTTTGTTGTTTTTTTCTTTTTCTCATGTCTGTGCTTTACAGAACACGGCGTTACAAGTTTGGATCAAATTCAGCGATGGATTGAAAATTCCTTTGGACATTTATGATAAAGAAGATTATATTATTTCACTTGGTGGCTCAATGAGTGGCTTTGGAGATGGTCATAAAAACAGCAAACTGCCTTTGATGTGGTCATCGTTGAAAGAAGGCAATGCGTTTGCACACGTAATGCTGCATGGGCCGGAAATCTGCCAAGAGATTGAAATGGAATCTGTTTTGGCAACAGGGAAAGTAAGCGCGACAGTCATGCAGAAGAAGGTGGCAAAGAAGTATGCTAATGGGATTTCTGAAACGATGACTGATGATTGGAAGAAAATCGAGGAATGGCGTGACAATCGGGAGTCAAAGAATGAAAGCTGCTTTGGTGACGATGAAACTCCTGGAGAATATTCTACAACTGAGAAAGGTTACATAAACATCACAGGAGCAGAGATAGAGGAAATTCTGGATAATCAACAGAAGCTCTGCGGCCAATCTCAACACTTGAGGAATTCCATAAGAACCGAGCAGGAAACATTCTCCACACGAAACCCCACAGATATGAAGGATGTGCAAAATTCGATGTTCACTCTGCTCGGCGTCTTCTGCCTAGCCATGTTCATGTTCTTGATCAACTGTCTGGTGTACATGCTGCGTTCTCGCTGTGGCTCCGTGCACCGTCACAGCGAGGCCCTGCCACATGCACACGAGTGGGTCTCCTTGAGTGACATTTGTGACCCAGGGAGCCTGCTCTCTCAGGAATATCCACACCATGTCGCTCGCCTCTACAAACAAACACCTCCTAAAAGCGAACAGCCTTTGCACGTGCCTGACGATTGTGGAGCCCAAGAAAACATACAGCAAGACAATGTACTTTCCTCCCCAACACTTCAAAGGAAAAACTCCTTGCTGGTGCTGCCAGCATTTTCGGGAAGGGATTGTAGGCCAATTAGGATATCGAGTCCCATTTCACAATCCAAAGACAACAGTCCAATTCCTTTTTCTTTAGAAATGCATGGCATAAACTCTGCCGGACATGGCAATTAGCTGGACAAAAGGATACGTTCATTATTTCCTTGGATTTGGCCATTTCAGAATATTGCTGGGCCTGTCGGGTTTCAAGTGAAAGGCCTTAAAGTTCATTGCTTATAAGGCCATTCTTGTCATCGAGCTGAACCTCACAAAGTCCTTCAAAATATTTTTGTGGACTTTATATATCTGCTGTAAATATTGTTCATGGTACCATGGTTATAGTAGTTGCTTAGAATGATCCTCCATGAAACTGTGTGGACTTGAATAAAATATGAGATTGGTTAAACCAGTGAATTGAGGCCTCTACCATTTATCACAAACACACGTGACGTCAGAATGTCAGTTCATTGCAGCAGATACCGGATTTTCGAGTGAAAGCTTTTAATCCCTACAAGTTATCCTCTTGTGTAACACAGTTAAATCAATTCTAACTCGAGGTGGGAGGGAGAGGTGAAACACTAAATCGTAATACTGTCAGGGCAATAGAGCATCCGGCTGGAACGCAGTGTTTCTGGATAATTGTCTCTTCTCCACTGTGAAGGTGGCCATTTTGTTTGCTTGTGTGCAAACGATGTAGGCAAGTATTTGAGTGACAGAGCTCACTGTAAATATTGATGAATCAACCCTTTGAAGGCCTTTCATTTTATCCCAATCGAAAATAATATCCTCAAGTTATTGTTTTGTTCTTCCTTCGTGACTACGATCGTGCTTGACCTGAGTGCATCAAGTTGCTCAACCCATACGAATTGTTTGACCACTGCAAGATACAAGATAACATTTTTTTTTCCCCCAAAAAAGGAGTGATTTGAGAAAGTGAGTGAGAAAGATACTGTTATGTGGAAGAGGGGGGGGGGTCCATAGCTGGACTGCAGTAAGTGTAGTATGGTCCATTTGTTTAAAGTAGAATAGAACTGCCACAGGAGGTCATTTTGTTGCACGTAATGTTGAGGAGGCAGCATAGACAGGTTAATCAGGGTAAAAGATGGTATACGTAAATACCTCTTATTTCTGGGTGGATCCAGGTGAGGATTTCTCATCACACACTTCAAAAAGGCCATCACGATCTGTCTGGCCAGTGTGTGCCAGCCATGTGCTCTTGGACCCAGAAGCATGCAATGGATCTATTTTTATTGGGTCCGCCTCAATGGTGGAACGGGCCAGAGGACTCCTCCCAGAAGAAGGAGAGACAAGAACAGAGACACGAGGGATCCCGGCATGCAATAAGATGAGTGTGGAGAAGAATCGCAGTGGAAAGGACTGAGAGCCATGAGAGCTGGTCCAGGGTGCCATTCCTGAGGTACTCATCGTCACTTGCGCTCCTTGTGGCTGGCTTACTTCATCTTTGGGTCGCTTCATCATTGGCTCAATTCGGAGCTAGCTCTCATCGTCTCGCTCCCGCGTCAAAAACAGACTGCAGTGAGTCCTGCATCTACCCCATGCAGAGTCAAAGGAAAGTCCTCACCTGCAATTTTAATGTTTGTACAAGCGTGATCTGCAGCACTGAGTGTGGGTTCGGTTTTATTTATTTCTTATTTCCTTGTACATCAGTTTGCGTGTCCCCATTTCCCTGTTTGTGTCTTTTGATTTGCGTGGTTTGTTCCCAACTGCTCATCCCATCCACCTTTCCCCCCATACTCTTAATAAATAAACCTATGAACAGGTAAGAAAGGTGTTCGATCCATTTGCTTCCCGTGCGAGTGCCTTCAATTTCGGCTCATTTTGGGCGACCTCGGGGAACAGTAAAGATTACTTAATAACTGAACGCAGTAAGAAACCATTTTGCAAATCCACAGAAGCATTCATAAGCCCCTTCGACACGAAGGCATATCATGTTAGTGAGCCTTAGATGTAACAATACCTTCTATTTTTTTTTCCTTGTTATAATATGCGAGCAGGTTACCCACCCTCGTGGTGGCTGGAGAAGAGGAATTTTAAGAGGAATATGGTCAATCTTCGCTGAAGCTAAACATGTGATCATACCACAAAGTGTGCTTGAAATTGGCCTCGTGACGTGGCATTAGTTAGATAAGGAACAGACATACAAACACTGATTTTCTGCTTTATTTATATAGATAGCTGAGGTACCCATCCTCCGTCTGGGTACTGTTAAAATGTAATCATTTTGCTTGTAACAGTCATTGCAATGTCTCTCAAAGTATGGTGAGCAAAAATTGAGTTCTAAGCGGCATGTTGCTGTGTCCGGCAGAGAGAAAGTAACTGCATTTGAGGTCCCAAAATGTGCCGTGGCTTTATGTGGAAGGTTTCTGGTCCGCTGGAGGGAAAGGCGTGGCCTGGCTAATGGGCTGTGCTTGTGACACACAGACAGGAACTCAGCTTTATAAACAACATAACAAACTAAGTATACATATGACTTCACATCCAAGCTTACAGTAACGCATTAGCCAAAAGTCAATTGGATATCGCAATGGAATTTATTAGTTTTAAGAACTACCCTGCAATTGGATGTGAATATACATGACATCCCCAAAGAAAAGTCTCCGATTCTCTTCAAAATTCTTCTCAAGCCTCACCACAATTCCTTTATGGCACGGCGATGTTTCCAGCAATGTGCAGGTTTAACATATATTTGATGGATAAACAAATCACAAATGGGTGTACATCAGTTAAACTCAAATTGTGTGTACAAATCATGGAATACGAGTGTTATTCACATTACCATCATGACCCTCTATGTTTGCTACCTCCTGAAATCTTGTTAGCTTTCTGAATAACTCAATCTGTAGCTTTACTGGAACAATCCTTCCAGGAGTCTATGTGTGTGTGTGTGTGTGTGTGTGTGTGTGTGTGTGTGTGTGTGTGTGTGTGTGTGTGTGTGTGTGTGTGTGTGTGTGTGTGTGTGTGTGTGTGTGTGTGTGTGTGTGTGTGTGTGTGACATTCCGTTCCACCCATTGGTTGGACATCTTGCCTGACTCCATCCACAATTTTAACCGGATGAAAAATCATTTGGCTGCCATATTGGTGCTTCGTGCTATACGAAGCCAAAGACATCTTTGAAGCTGTCGTATTCACAGTCGCCATGCCCTCCCTATAAGTTTTCCCTTTGGCGTAAAATGACCAAAGCGACTGTTGAAAAGATGCCAATTGGCATCACGGGCCTTGTGAAGATAGGCCTCAGTGATTGAGGCAGCAGTCTTTTTCCTTCTACACCATGGCATTCTCTCAAGCAGGGCTTAAACCCATGTCATGATGGTCTTTGTCTGGGGTCATTATTTAATTTTAACGGTGTGTTTTTGAAGTGGGTTTGAAATCATCAGGTCGAGGATAATTGGTTTCCGGTTGTTTATTGGCACAATTAACCTGCTCCCGGTCACACATATTTTCCGCATATCTTGTGAGATTGAGTTGGACAGGAGAATGTGATGGGCCATGAAATGGAGGAGCTGTTTCAATCGAGGCTTCTGTGAAGTCAGTCTTATAACTATAGGGGAGGGAAAAGTGTTAAATATTCCATTGTGTTGATGTTGGAATGACCGTTTGCTTGAGAGGGAGTGTGAGAGGGGGAAGACAGAGTTTGGTTTGGGAGTGTGTGTGAGTGGAGGGGGGGGGTGATGAAAGATGGAGCAGAGTTAAGGGGTTGAGAACTTTCAGTTTGGGGGAGGGGGTTTAGGAGTTGGGGTGAGGGTGTGGAGGGGGGTTTTAAGGCTTAAGGTGGGTGGATAATGATGCCTTAGGGTTGGCAGGGTCAGGGGGAGGACTTGGAGTGGGGGTGTATGTTAGAGCAAATATAGGACAGAATTGGGAGGGGAGTTGAGGTTTCTGGAAGAGGGGGTGGTTGAGGACTTTTGGTGGAGAGGGGGTTGAGGAGTTGTGGTGAGAGGTCTGAAGGCTTGGAGTGGGGAGGGGATTGATGCCTCAGGATTGGGTGTGGGAAGGAGAGGTCTCAGGGCTTGTGCGTGTGTGTGTTTGGGGGTGGGGGGAGTTGAGGACTTGAAGTCACATTTTAAATTGTTCGGATGTTCCGTGGGTCCCTGTTAGTGGATATATTAATAGGCTCAGGGATCGGCTTTGTCCGTGCTTCTTCTCCGACCAGTGACGGCGTGCACGTGTTTTTTTTTATTGCAAACCCACCTTTACGTGTTTGTCGTTTACAGTTGGTATTATGACTTTTGTAAACCTTCATGGGGGGGGGTCTTTTCTAGCAAAAAACACATACATTCCGCCCCTTGCGGCCAGCCATTTCGCGTTGGTGCAGACAAGATTACATGATATACATTCCATGTACATACTTTATCCTCACACTCAATGGTGTTTGACCATATGGCTCAGCGGTTAACTCGTTAACACCTGCGAAACTGCACATCCCAGGTGTGAATCTCGCTGGTGTCAATTTATTTTCTTTTCAATGTTGGTTTTGTTCAACACCACAAGCAAGCAAGCTTCACATCGTTTAAAAGCAGGAGAAATACTGTATATTTAAATTCAGCTGTTACACACGAGTTCCTTATGGTGGATGACTTTAATGGTGGATGATGACCTCTGTCAGGTCAGGTTCGATCTGTGACCTGCTACAGGTACCATGTAAACCTGTACTAACCTGTTCCATGGTCGGGTTGTCGGCGACTAAACCGTCTCCCCCACCAGGTTTTCTGGTTAGGGGGGTGTTTGGATATGGACACCCAGCAGGATTAAAAACAAAACCTGTCAAAGGGCGGAGGAGCTCCTTGTGAGCCAACGGCCATCCATATCTAGTGCCCAACTGTGTCTGCGGACGTCCTCCTGCAGTTGGGTCACTTCTTATTAGGAGGTTGGTGGCAGGATTTGCACTCCGGCCACCGTAAAACCCTTCATTCCGCAAAATGCAAAAACGCAAAAAAATCTGAAAACCCACTCCGTGGGAGTACCTCCTGTGCAGCTTCCCTTCGCAGGGCAGCTCACCGGGTGACGGGATTGGGGCAAAGCCTTCGGGACCCCCAATCTTTGATGATAGGAGGGAAACCACGGGGTAACATCCCTGGGTCAGATTGCGGGAGAGTGTGTCGGAGTGGTGCTGAGGTGTCGTCCACCAGACGGCGGTCTCCTTGGGTTAACCTGAGGCGGTCACTTCGGGTGGGTGCCTGGAATGTCCTATCCCTAAGAGAGGATGATCACCTGTCTCTGTTATCATCTGAGCTCAAGCGTTTGGACATCGGGATTGCAGCTCTCTCTGAGGTTCGGAGACCGGATTTCGGCGAGATAATGGTGGGTGGTTGCACCTACTCTTGGTCTGGTCGCTCTGATGGTTACCATACCCAAGGAGTTGCTGTAGCTGTGTCCAATAAGCTGACCCCAATGATAATTGAGGTAACACCAGTAAACGAGTGTATTATGAGATTAAGGATTCGTCACTCCTTAGGTGTCATTTCCCTGGTCTCTATTTTTGCTCCGACTGAGGTGAGTGATCTCACCGTGAAGGATGCATTGTACGCCACACTCGAGTCTGTGGTTGATCAGTGCCCCAGACGAGATACACTTCTAGTCTTAGGGGATTTCAATGCATCGACTGGAACTGATAGGGATGGTTATGAGGTGTGTGTTGGTCCCCATGGGTCAGGAACTATGAACCAGAATGGCACTAAATTCCTTGACTTTGCAAGAAGTCATGGACTTCGGGTGGCTGGTTCATGGTTTCACCGCCCACAAGCTCATCGCTGGACTTGGTATTCCAACGCTGGCGGTGTGGCAAAGGAGATTGACCATGTCCTCATTGACGGTCGTTGGAGGATGATCCAGAACTGCAGGGTCTACCGGAGTGCTCAGTTCCTCAATACTGACCACAGGCTTGTTGTAGCAACTCTAAAGCTGCACCTTAAATCCTGGAGAATGGTACCATCCCAGCCTCGGCTGGATGTTGCCAAGCTCAGGGATGAGAGAGTAGCTGAGGAGTTTGCGAACAGGCTGAGTGGACACTTGGGGGGTCTGGGTGCTTTGGGGTCCTGAAGAGTTGTGGAGCGCCTTCAAGACCACCGTCCTTGATGTTGCCGGTGGATGCCTTGGAGCTCACCACAGGGCAAAGAAGAATTTTGTCTCTCAAGGGACACTGGATACCATTGACCAGAGTCGCAGGGCCAGGCTGAATGGCAGAGCTGAGCTGTTCAGGGAGCTGAGGCGTAAAACTGTACGTGCACTGAGGGTGGACAAGGAGGCCTATGTGCGAGGAATCTGTGAGGGGGTAGAGCATCACCTGTGGACAGGTGATTCTTGTCCCGCTTACAGGGGAATTCGTGCATTATGTTCATCCAAGCCCATCCCTCGGAGCACTACAGTTCGAGCAGAGAGTGGTAGGCTCTTGACAGAGGAGTCTGAAGTGAAGGCCTGCTGGGCCGGTTACTTTGAGCGGTTGTACCAGGCTGATCCCCCAACTGTCGAGTTGGACGTCAAGGGTGTTACAATCCCTGTTGCTGACCCTCGCATCAACTGTGGTCCACCTTCGCTTGTGGAAACACGGGCTGCGGTGAACCAGTTGAAACGGGGCAAAGCTCCAGGGATCTGTGGCATCCATGCCGAACTTCTCAAGGCTGGTGGAAATGCTGCACTCGTATCGTTGCATGTAGTTTTGTGCTCTGCCTGGAACACAGGCATCATCCCAACTGACTGGAAGAGGGGCCTTGTTGTCCCTCTCTGGAAAGGGAAGGGTGATCGCCAAGACTGCAACAACCACATAGGGTTCGCCACCATCTGCTTGAGCACCAGCGTCCAGAGCAGTCAGGCTTTACACCAAAGAGGTCAACGATTGACCATATCCTTGCACTTCGTGTCCTCACCGAATGCAGACGAGAGTTTCGGCAGGGGCTGCTTGCAGCCTATGTTGATCTCTGTAAAGCGTTCGATTCAGTGAATCGGGATGTCCTCTGGAGGATTCTTGGTCTTCGTGGGGTGCCACCAAAACTGATCGATCTGATGTCTGAACTCTACTCTGGTACTGAGAGTGCTGTGAAGTGTGGTGGTACCATCTCTGACTTATTTCCAGTTGTTACTGGAGTTCGTCAGGGATGTGTACTTGCCCCCACACTTTTCAGCACTTGTATGGACTGGATTTTAGGGAGGATGTCGGAGAGATCAAGTTGCGGTGCATCATTTGGGAATGTCAAGATCTCGGACCTTGACTTTGCAGATGATGTAGTCATCTTTGCGGAGACTTTAGACATCCTCTTGGGGGCCCTCGAGGTGCTGAATGAGGAGTCGGAGCCGTTGGGATTACAGGTTTCTTGGGTCAAAACTAAGATCCAGGCTTTCGGTGACTTCTTGGATGCTGCTGTCCTGCCTGTGTCTGTTTGTGGTGAGGATGTTGAGGTCGTGGAGAGATTCACTTACCTTGGCAGTGATATTCATGTCTCTGCTGGCTGCGAGTCAGAGGTCAATAGATGTCTGGGTCGGGCCTGGGGAGTCATGGATTCACTGGATCATGGGGTGTGGCGCTGCCGGTACCTGTGCGGGAGGACGAAAGTCCGAGTCTTCAGGTCCTTGGTACTTCCAGTCTTGCTCTATGGGTGCGAGACTTGGACTCTGACCAAGGATCTGAGACGGAGACTTAATTCCTTTGGTACCAGGTCTCTTCGGAGAATCCTTGGCTATCGCTGGTCGGATTTTATGTCCAACGAGCGGTTGCTGAGAGAGACTCGGATGAGATTTGTTACCTGCATAGTCCGTGAGCGTCAGTTGCGGCTGTATGAACATGTGGCTCGTTTTCCTGACTCTGATCCTGCTCACCAGATTCTCTCAGCGAGGGAGTCTCATGAGTGGAGGAGGCCAGTGGGCCGACCACGTGCCTCATGGTTGCAACAGGTTGACCATCATCTCAAGGAGATGGGGATGGGCCTGGCATCTGCCTGGGGGATGGCCAGATGGAGGCCCCTGGAGTACCGGCGGAAAGTGGACGCAGCGACGCGCTGTTCTGGCACATGCTCCCATACCTGACCTGACCTGATGACTTTAAAATTTCTGTGAAGAGGGGAGAGGTAGAAATAGGGCAGCAGGGGAGGGAGGGGATGGGGGAAAGAGGAGAGGGTGAGAGATTTCAAGTGGCTTCAGGGTCGTAAAGGAGGGTGAGACATATATTGATGATAGAGTATACGAGGTCTGTCTAAAAAGTAATGGGACTGAGCCTGCTGTGTGCTCCACTTACACAACTTAAATGAACGAGTTGCGTCACAGTCTTTCGCAACATTCCAGCAATACATATGATTGGTGATGGTTGATTGCGCTCATTGTGTGATTTTTTACAGGTCGTGCTTTACACGTTGTCGAGTCTGAGTCGTCGCGCTATGAATCGTGAGCAGAGAGCCAATCTGAAGTTTCTTGCCAAGCTTGGCAAAACACTTTCCGAATCCTTCGCAATGCTGCAGCAAGTCTATGGGGAAGAAACGATGTCACGTACACGTGCATTTGAATGGCACAAGAGGTTCAAAGAGGGACAGAAGGAGGTTGAAGACGATCCACGGTCTGGAAGACCTTCAACGAGCAGAACGGTGGACAACATCAAGCGTGTGAAGCAGATGGTGTGCGCACATCGTCGACTCACGGTGCGGATGATTGCTGAGGAACTTTCCATCAACAAGGACACTGTCTGGAGCATCATCACTGAAAATCTCGAAATGCGCAAGGTGTGTGCAAAGATGGCCCCCGAGCTGTTGTCTGAGGACCAGAAACAGCAAGGAGTCACTGTTTGTCAAGACATTATCGAGCACCTCGAGGACGATCCAGACCTGCTCAGGAGAGTCATTACTGGTGATAAATTGTGGATATTCAAATACGATCCCGAGACCAAACGGCAGAGTCGTCAGTGGAAAAGTCCGGCATCACCAAGACCAAAGAAAGCAAGGATGTCGAAGTCGAAGGTCAAAGTGATGCTCATCACGTTTTTTGACATCAAGGGTATCGTCCACTTCGAGTTTCTACCACAGAGTCAAACAGTGAATCAATACATGTACAAGGAGATCCTCCAGAGTCTCATGAGATCAGTCTGGGACAAGAGGAGGGATCTGTGAGAGAACAACGCCTGGGTGCTCCACCATGACAATGCCCCTGCTCACAGTGCCCTGACCATCCGACATTTTCTGGCGCAGAGGAACGTGCCAACACTGAAGCAACCCCCGTATTCGCCACACTTGTCCCCTTGTGATTTTTTCCGATTCCCCAAGCTCAAGGGGGCCCAATTTCCTGATGTGAAGACCATCAAAAGGGTGGTGACGATGGAGCTCCAGAGGATTCCAGAAGAAGCCTTCCATGGGTGCATCAAAATGTGGAAGAAGAGGATGGACAAGTGTGTGAGACTGGAGGGAAACTATTTTGAAGGGAACAAGCTGTGATTTCAATATATTTTTTGGAATAAAATTTCTGTGATGTCAGTCCCGTTACATTTTAGACGGACCTCGTATTGTCCATTATATTGATTACGAGCAAAGGTACTTGCATTGCTGGACCCCTCCCGCCCTCCCATCCCTTCCCCTCCCTCCTACCCCTTTCCCTCCCTCCTCCCACATCTGCCCTTTCCCTCCCTCATACCACAAAGGAATTTTTGCAGGGTGTATATTAAAGTGTACATATTCATAATAACTTCTAAAAAAGAAGTAAAAAAATCTCTGCAATTTCCCCGGTGGCCCCTGACTAATTAATTATTATAGATAGCAGAGTACCCGCCTTCTGGGTGGATCAAGTTTGCACATTATTTGCTGAAAAAGTATCGCCAGTATTTTGTAAGAAGACTATAGATGTTTGTGTGGTATGCGCTGAAAAGGTTCAAGATGGTCTCAAGCAGTGTTTCTCAAGGTGGGGCGTGGCAATATTTTGGTGGGGCATGAGGATTCAGAATTAATGAATCAATATATGATTGCTTTCATAGCTTTGCCTTTTGAATACATATGTAGTATATATTGTAGTGTCTCCAATCATGGTGGGGCGTACGATTATTTTGAAAATCAAAGTGGGGCGTGGGACAAAAAAGGTTGAGAAACACTCGTCTGAAGGGCATGTTTCCATTGTAGTTAGCATCTAATAGTCCGGGAGCTAACAGAGATTTGTACTACATCTCGAGTACAAAAGGTTTGAGAGCAAAAGTCATTAGATGGTGGGATGGGGACCTCCGAATGGGCATTCTTAAGTTTTCCAAT
This sequence comes from Eptatretus burgeri, assembly GCF_056783735.1. Classification (NCBI taxonomy): domain Eukaryota; kingdom Metazoa; phylum Chordata; class Myxini; order Myxiniformes; family Myxinidae; genus Eptatretus; species Eptatretus burgeri. Next base: position 67,620,347 of record NC_140976.1, on the reverse strand, counting down.
TGGTGCATTACGTAGGGGGCGCTGCTTAAAGTAGCTGCCAAAATCCGTTTAAATTATATTTGAGTACATGAATCAAACTGATGCCAAGAGTTTAATTTTGGCACTGTGGTTACCGATATGTAATTCTTAAGTGACAGATTTGGTGCAAAACCCATTGAAGAACGGCCTAAAGAGGGTGCTATTTTTAACACATTTAAACACATCTCAAGTATATCCACGAAATGTTGTGGAAATATTCTTTTGACCTTCATAATAAAAGGATCACTATTTCTTAAGTGATCATTTTGGTGCAAAACCCACTTAAGAAGGTGTCAGATGCAAATACCTGTTTTCATGATATTAAGATCAATATACAAAGCAGGTGAAACAAAGGTCATTTCTTACCGAGTCGCCCTCTGGCTCTGGGGCAGCATGCTAGAGTTCCCACATTTCTGAGCACTTAGTCTAGAGGAATATTGGTTTTGCAATATAGCAGAACATTGTCACTTTCATGGTTTTGACAGTATTACTGGATTATTTTGAATACGTTGCCTGATATAGCTGAAATACTGCTAAGTATGGCGTTGAAATCTAATCAATCAGGCAGTTAATCATATCAGATACATGTATTCACAACTAAACAGTGACATGTGTAAAATTCCATCAGACATAAAGCTTTTCATTACATTCTGAATTAAGGCAAATTCTGATAAATTATGGTTAAAATCCTATTTATGTTCTCTGCTAACATCATAAGACCATCTATACTTTTAAGACATGAAAGATTTAAAACATATAGAATGCACTGAAATTTGAATCTGATAGAATAGAAGTACAAAGAAACTATAAATTTTAACTTTTCTATTAATTACTTATATTTCAATAACAAAATCAGGTGTGACATGTAGATATGGCACTGATATATGGGAGGAGGACGAGTGATCAGTCAAAGTATTTGGACCTTGTCATTTTCCTGACACATTCAGTGCATATGGAACAAGCATTGTGAAAAATGAAAAAATAAACAGTTTTTATACTTTCGGCAAGAGGACGTGCATACACTAAGTAAGCTACCGTTGTAAAACACTTGTATTGAATTATATGTTGCAAAAGAACACTTACATGAATATCTTTGAAGTCATTCTGCTCTTTGGAAACAAATTTTTTGTCATTTATCAATTCTTTTGATGTCCATATCCATATCATGCTAAATTTTAAAATGATATCAGTGTATCCCTAATCTTACGAGACAAAACATTGAAACTGATGATGAGTCATACGCCTACAGCCAGGCAAAAGTTCTATTCCTATACTGTGAAGACGTCCACAATTATGAGTTCACTAGTAGTTATTATTATTATTGGTATAATTATGCCTCAGTCTGCCTGTCTGTTACAAGATTCTAGTTATCCTCATCAGAACTGTTATCTTCATATGATGATGCTATTTCAGCTTTGTCATCTGCCCTTGCGTTTGAACGCAAATGAGGCAAACTCCTCTCACTAAGGTCAGATGGTCTATCTCCAGGAGCTGAGCTTGTTGATGTAACGGCTGTGAATTTCTGGTAGCAGGCTACATGATACCCATCATTCTCATCCGGGTTCTGAGGCAATCTGACAACCAAGTCATAGTACACTGATTTCAGAAATTGGGGTTTTGCACGCCTTTTCTCAGCTGCAGCCTGCACAGTACTCCAGTTCTTCTCATCGAATGGAAAAAAAAACATCACAACGTGGGGTCTTCGCTGAGGGCTTGCCGGCAATGTGGAGAATACAACACCTGGATGCAGGAACATCGTTGTTGGAAGGATCAGATGATTCCATGTCTGTTTCACTGGCCTATGACCTGAAATGAAATGGATTTCATAAGCTCTAACTAGCAAAAATGCGCTTCAAAAACATGGTATAAAATCCAAAAAAGTTGGGATTACATACGACACAATACCAGTATCACCAGAATTTATCAATACTGGTGTTAATTCTAAAATGATAGATAATGGGATGAGAGACATCTGCAGCTCTGTGGTGGAGACGAATAAGTAGTGCTGTTTGCTGACACCATTTCTTGTATTACTGGGAGAAAAGATTTACATTATTTTTAGTGAATATAATAATAAAGAAAGCAAAAACATTCACCTTCAACAAATGTTACCTCAGTGTGTGGCGATGCAGTCAAGAATGGGCCAGGGGTCCATGAATTGTAGGCTGAATTATGGGCTATACTCAACCCCTCCTCGTGGAGAATTCGTCGATTTAACCATAAGCCAAATAAGTTATTGGCTTAGGGTCCCTAATATATGTTATCTGAACCACTCTAACTCCAGATAAAACTCACCTCTCAGTTGTAAAATATCTGTAACTACTACATTCAGAATGATGAAATGGGAATTACAGCACCAACTATGCTGCACAGCTGATCTACATGTATCACCAACACACTGCCTGAGCCCATCCTTGCATGCTAAGCCAGCAGTATATATGACGAGTCATGTAGGCCCACAAGTGATTCGTCATCTTCCATGCAGTTATCTAATAGTTTAATACCTGTAGCAAATCTTGGTTCCTGAGTACACCAATCTTACTTCCTCCTTCACAGGAATTTGACCATAATTGACATTTGAACCATTCTTAAATGAGTTTTGCACCAAAGGTGTCACTTAAGAACTACTGATCCTGCATTAGGAAGATCAACGGAATATTTTCAGAAAGTTCCATTCATATACTTGAGATGTGTTTTAAATGTGCTAACAATAGCACCCTCTTCAGGCCGTTCTTAAATGTGCTTTGCACCAAATCCGTCATTTAAGAATTACATATCGATAACCACAGTGCCAAAATTAAACTCATGGCATCAGTTTGATTCATGTACTCAAAATGTAATTTAAACGGATTTTGGCGGCTACTTCAAGCAGTGCCCCCCAACATAACGCACCAATTGGAAAACTTAAGAATGCCCATTCGGAGGTCCCCATCCCACCATCTAATGACTTTAGTTCTCAAACCTTTTGTACTCGAGATGAAGTACAAATCTGTTAGCTCCTGCATTATAAGGGGTTAAAAGGGTTTAAACTCTCAAGCATGTAAAAAGGGTCTAAAAATATCCAAGTCGTCTAAAGCTCTGAATGGTCAAGGGTCCAAGCGGTCTTAAGGATCTTTGGTGTCTTCAGAGTCAAAAGTGTCTAAAGGGTCTTAAAGGTCTACAGGATCTTAAAGGGTCTTCAAGGTCTTGAAAGGTCTTACAGGACTGTGGGGTCTAAAGAGTCTTTGGGGTGTTCAGGGTATTCGAGGTATTAAAGGGTCTTCAAGGTTGTAAAGGGTCTTTCAGGTCGAAAGGGTCTTGAGTGTCTTCAGGGTCATAAAGGGTTTAGGGGTCATTGGGGTCTTTAAATACTGAGGTGTTGGATGAAAACACCCTTAGGACAATCCCCAGGTCAGATTTGGTGGTTGTTATGTTGCCACGTTCAGTTCTGCTCAAACAGGCATGCGGCATGGAGATAACCGATCGATCTCCCAGGAGCGACCCAGAGATTCCTCAATGTATGAATATGTGCTCTTCTCTAAGTGGAGACATGACCGCACAGTCTTACATAATGTGTTTTGTTGTGTGTGGGGGGGGGGGGGTGGCCTGACAGAGGTTGCAGGTCTCGTCAGTGTTTGTCGTGAAAGAGCTGCGTATGGTGTCCACAGTGGAGGCGTGCAAGGTGAACACGATCGGACCTGGAGAGTAGTTTGTCTGTGTGATGGATAGGAGGGGGTTTACTGCCAAGGATACTGTTTGGGCCTAGTTTGTTGATTGCATTTATGGTGATGTGGGTGTGGACGTATTTTTTGTAGTTTCCATTGTTCATTCGGGGGATGTTTTGGAGGATGTCACTGTAATCTTTGTGATGTCAGTTTGATGTGTCTCGAGGCCTGTGGGTGGTTGTACGTATGTCATTGCAAGGAACTATGCACCTCTCATGTCCAAGTGGTTTTGCATTTTTAGCATTTTTACCTCTGTGTGTTGGTGCTTGATGGATGTAATTGTTAATGTGCAACCTGTGATTATGTGAAGGGCTTTGTGTTACATGGTCTGTGGGGTGTTGAGATGTGTGTTTGATTGGCTGGAGGCCCGAGATGACCTGGTATAGTTAATAACTGATCTAATGTACTGTTTATATATTAGTGGTGATGTTTCTTTGTGGTATCTGAAGTCGGTGCCTGTGAGTGCCCCAAGTGTGTTGAGCCTGGGTGTGCATGTGTTTTTTAGTCTTTGTGACATGATCTGAGAATGACCTGGATGCATTGAAAGTGGTGCCGTGTGTGTGTGTGTGTGTGTGTGTGTGTGTGTGTGTGTGTGTGTGTGTGTGTGTGTGTGTGTGTGTGTGTGAGTGTGTGTGTGTGTGTGTGTGTGTGTGTGTGTGTGTGTGATCAGGATGTTGTTCAGTGTGATGTGTGGTACAGCGCTATGTTCCTTGGTGTAATTTGTGAAATTAATGAGTGGTGATTTTGAAGGGCTACTTTCATTCTGTTGATAGTGAGCCAGGTTTGTAGGGTGCTGAGGAAGGGTTGAAGTTTTCCTGTGGACGTGTTGATGTTGCTATGAGTGGAGGTAATGGTTTTATCGTCCATATAGGAGGCTATTTGTATGTTCTTGGGTTGTTGTGGAATGTCGTGCATGAACAGATTATAGAGTGTTGGGGAGAGGACTGAGCTTTGAGGGGCTCCAATAGGAAAGTATCGTGTGCGTGATGACTTGCCGTTAAAAATTATGAATCACTGTCTGCATGAGAGGTAGTTGGCCAGCCAGTGCAAGGTGCTGTTGTGCATGTTTGTGTTGAGTATTATGTTTGTAATTAAAAGTTTGGGGGAGTGTGTCATGCTTTGCTGATGTTTATTATGGTGAGAAGAGTGCGTTTTGGTGGTTTTCTTTTGTTTAAGCCATCAAAGGTGTGTTGTGTGGGGTTTGTGAGGAGACTGATGTGTAGTGGTTTGGTCTGAATCTGTTGGGTGTGTGAGAGAGGGAATATATATATATATATATATATATATATATATATATATATATATATATATATATATATATATATATATATATATATATATATATATATATATATATATATATGGTGTCCCAAAGAAATATACAACTTTCAAAATGCTTCGTTTGATCCTAAAAAAGCAATAATTTTGTCACTAATGCTTCATTTCTTGTTACAGAGACCCTGAAGTTTATTTTGATACCAAGCAAGCGCCAGAAAAATGCCAAGACTGACCGTACAACAACGGACGAAAATTGTTGAACTTTGGCACCAGACGAAAAGTGTCATACAGGTGCAACGTCTTTACTCGAGACATTTTGGTATCCACTTGCACCATGCACCAAACTTTCGGACAATAAAGTGCACCATCGCAAAGTTTACCAATGTGGGAACCATCTGTGACCTTCACAAGGGTCACAGTGGTCGGAAGAGGACAGGTCGTAGTGAAGAAAATGTGGAAATGGTGAGACAGGCGGTCGTTCAGAGTCCAAAAAAACCGATTCGACGACTTTCTGCCGAGACAAACATTCATAAGAGCACCGTTCAGAGGATCCTTCGCCAAGACATTCATGCCTTTCCATACAAAATTCAAACGGAAACGGTGCTTACTGATCAACAGAAACGCAAATGACTAGACTTTGCAAATTGGTTCTCAGGAAAGTTGGAGGAAGATGCAGACTTCCTCAAAAAACTTCACATGACGGACGAATGCATGCTCACTTGTCCGGAGAGGTAAACAAGCAAAACTTTTGGTACTGGGGAACTGAAAATCCTGGTAATGCATCAACTGAACTGGTGCCTCGATCTGTTCTCAGTCACCATGTGGGTGGCGGTTTGTTGGTCTGGGATAATTGGTCCATACTTCTTTGAAGATGACCAGGGACGCACTTGCACGGTAAACCAGAGGAACTATCGCGAAATGATTCAGGAATTCTATCTGCCTGAGCTACATACTCAGGCCCGTAGGAGAAACAACCTGATCTAGATGAGAACCCAGTGGTTCCAGCAGGATGGGGCACCACCCCATACAGCCAGGGAAACAAGGCGTTTTCTCAACCAACATTTTGAGGGCCGCTTTATCTCCCTCTACGAAGACGTTGAGTGACCACCGTATTCCCCTGACCTTACTCCTCCAGACTTCTTCTTGTGAGGGTATCTCAAAGACAGGATCTATGGAAACCCTCGGCCTCAGAATCTTGATCAGCTGAAGGAAAACATCCACTGAGAAATCTAGAACATTCCTCAGGAAACGTTTCCCAAAGTGATGGAGAACATGACAACGCATTTGCACGCAGTGATCCGACAACGTGGAGCCTACGTCGAACATGTGGTCCAAAAGAAAACGATGATTCTATTCCAAAAATTAAATCTTAGTCGCAATTTTGACATTGGTACAAAAAACTTTATCCTTTCAGCTTTCTATCCAGTCATATATCTTTTTTAAAAATATATGTTATGACCATCTTCTTTGCAGATGAAAAGTTGTATATTTTTTTGGGACACCCTGTGTATATATATATATATATGTGTATATATATATATATATATATATATATATATATATATATATATATATATATATATATATATGTATATATATATATGTATATATACACAATATCGAGGCTCATATAAGAGCTAGCACAGAGAACATATAACAAGGGGAGCAGGGGACAAGAGGGGCAGGAGAGGGAAGGACAAAGTGGGGAAACAGACACATTACGAGATCTGTGGAAGTGAGAGGGATGGGGTGATTGACACTACAGACTTTCAGGTCCTTTCACTGCAGAGTTTCAGGTCCAGTAGCTCAGGAAGGAAAGCAGGGAATTTGAAGGAGGTGGATTAGCGGGGGTAGAAAAGATCGTGGTTTTGGATGGGGGAAGATAAGAGATGGTGGTGAACAGCAGTTTTGAATACATGGAGGGAAGAGTGGGATTGAAGAGTGTGGGGGAGTGGCATTCTGTTCCAGAGGCGGCAAAAAAGAGGAATGAAAGAGTGAAGGTGAGCAGTGATTCTTGATTTTGGTAGCTTTACCAGAAAGGGGTTGCTGGAGGACCTTGAGCGCCATTTGGAATTATGAGGGGGGACAGATCTCAGTCAGAGCAAGGGGAGGGGGTTGAGTCTGGAGAGAAGACAGAAAGACCACCGACCTGCCTGCCGTGAGAGAGTGAGAGGCCCAAAGATTCAGCCTCATCGCGGGAGATACCAATGATCCTAAATGCCTTGGTTTCCACAGCGTGAAGCCGAGAAAGGTGGGAGGCAGGAGCACCAGCCCAGAGGGGGGAGCAGTACTCCATCAGGCTGTGGACAAAAGCTTTGTATGTGGTCAGGAGCTCAGGTGTGCCAAGGAAGGACTTTGCACTACGGAGGATTCCCAGTCGATGACTGGCTTTTGAGGCGAGGTAAGGTTGGAAATGTGGCTTTCCCAGGAAAGATCATGGCAGATCGTGAGACCCAGAAGCTTGAATGAAAGGGCTTCTTCAAGGAGACTGTTGAGAAAGTAGATGGGGGGTCCAGACAGTCCTTTTGGAGAGACATCGTGAGAGTGTGGGATTTGTCAGGAGTAAAACACATTTTTGAGTGTGAGTATTTGGCATTGTGTAATTTTTGAGGGTGTGCCAAGTAATGTGATAGGTCTGTGGGAGTCCGCTTCTGTGGGATCGTTGTTTGGTTTGAGGATAGTAATGATTTTGCCTAGTTTCCAAATTTGGGGAATTGAGTGTTGGTTGGAGAAATTCCTTATATTTGTCAGGGCTGATATGCCGTGTGGTCCAATTAGGTTTATTTAAATGTTAATCGGAGATGTTGTGAGGGCCGGCAGGGTTTTGATGCTTTGACGATTTGTTTTTGTTTGTGTGGGAATGAATGGGGTGATGGTGGTGTCGAGTTAGTTGTTGAGTTTGCGTTTTGTAATACTTCTTTCCTCTTTTCTGGGTCCCATATGACTTGTGGCCCATGAGGATGTTAGCTTGTTGTTTCTCTGATGGTATGTTGTCCATGGTAGTTACAGCTGCAAGTGAGGGTGTTATACCAATGTTGGAGTTGGTGATGGTGTCCGTGGTTTTGTACAAGTAGTTGCTATTGGTTGAGTGGTCTCGTGTGCGTAGAAAGGAAGTGCCAGTTTTGTGGTTGTTCTCACTGTTATTTTGTTGTCGATTTCTGTGTTTCATGTTTGAATCCCTTCTCCTATGTCTGGTGCTTTGTGTGTTGGTATGTTGTGTTTTAAGTTGTCTCGTTGTTTGATGAAGAGTGTGATTTCTGCCGTGTAGTTGGGGTTGTATTTTTTGATATTACCCATTGGAATGTATTTGGTAGTTGTGGTTGTGATGATCATGTTGAACTGTTTGATGTGGATGCCAATGTTGGTGTGGAGTTGTTGGAATTCTTGTTCAGTTTCGTGCACAAAGTTAACCCACATCGGTTTTTTGTAATTGGAGAACATTTTGTTGTTTGTGTTTTTATTTTTTTATTTTTCGTAGGATACCTTGTCGAGGCTCGTGTGAGAGCAAACACACAACGCACATCATGGGGGACATGAGACAAGAGGGGGCGGGAGTGGGAAGGACAAAACAGTGGGGAACAGAGACATTAGGAGATCTGTGGAAGGGAGAGGGATGGGATGGGGAACATGGGGAATGGAACATGGACATTACAGGGACTTTCAGGATGGAAAGTAGGGAATTTGAAGGAGGTGGGCTTGGGTGGATTATCGAGGGTAGAAAATATTGAGGATTTGGATGGGGGATGATAGGAGGTAGTGGTGAACAGCTGTTTTGAAGGCCTGGAGGGAAGAATGGGAATTAATAGAGTGAGGGAGTTTATTCCAACGGCTGGAAAAAAAAGAGGAATGAAAGAGTGAAGGTGAGCAGTGATTCGTGATTTTGGTAGTGAGACCAGAAGGGGGTTGTTGGCTGACCTTGAGCGCCCTGTGGAAATGTGGTGGGGACAAATCGCAGAGAGAGCGGGGGGGGCGAGGCTTGAGAGGAGATGGTAGAAGACAGAAAGACCACCGACCAACCTGCGGTGAATGAGTGAGAGGCCCAAAGACTCAGCTTCATTGCGGGAGATGCCAATGCTCCGAGATGCCTTGGTTTCTACAGCATGAAGCCGAGAAAGGTGGGAGGCAGGAACACCAGCCGAGAGGGGAGAGCAGTACTCCATCAGACTGCGGACAAAATCATTGTAAGTGGTCAGGAGCTCAGGTGGGCCGAGGAAGGACTGCAAGACGGAGGATTCCCAGACGGCGACTGGCTTTGGAGGCCAGGTTTGAAATTTGGCTTTCCCAGGAAAGGTCATGGCAGATAGTGAGACCCAGAAGCTTGAAAGAAAGGACTTCTTCCAGAGGATTGTTGAGAAAGTGGATGGGGGTGTTCCTTCAGCTGATCAACGGTCCTTTCAAAGAGACATAGTGAGAGTGTGAGATTTGTCCGGATTGAAAGACATGTTCCACGTGTTGGACCAGTTTGTGATTTTATCCAGATCTGCAGTGAGCGAAGAAGCTGCTGCTTGCTCGTCTGAGGGATGACTGATGGTACGGCAGAGGGTGGAGTCATCAGCAAATAGATAGAGGATTTTCCAGAGAGTCGGAGAGATCATTGATGAAAACCAGAAAAAGAACAGGGCCCAGAACGCTACCTTGAGGAACTCCAGCCTGGACAGGAGGAGGGGTTGAAAGAACTCCATTTAGGGCCACACGGTGACTGTGTCAGGAGAGGAAGTCTGCGAGCCATGAGTGGAGATGGCCTTGGATACCATAGGAAGAGAGTTTGGTGAGCAGGGCAGGGTGCCAGACTGTGTCAAAAGCACGTGATATGTCCAGGGATACGGCTCGGATTTCCTGTCTGGCATTGAGGACTTCCATCCATTGTTGGGAGAGCAGAAGCAGCATATCCCGGGTCGTGAGTTGTTCTGAAACCAAATTGTTGATCAGAAATCAAGCCATTGGAGAAGAGGAAGGATTTGATGTCTGAAGTGATTATGGATTCCATAACCTTGCTGATGATTGGGAGAAGGCTCATTGGTCTGTAGTTGCAGGGATCTGTTTTTGCACCTTTTTTGTGCAGGGCAGTGATGTTTGCAGATTTCCAAGCAGATGGCAGATGACCTTGAGCAAATGAGAGGGTGAATAGAACAGAGAGAGGGTGAGCAAGAGCAGAATAGCAGGCTTTGAGGACACGTGGGCTGATGCCCTCTCGACCGGTTGCAGAATCTGAGTCGAGGTTTGACAGCAAGCTCTCCACCTTGACAGGAGAAATGGACACAGAGTCCAGGGACAGTTGGGTGCGACTGGGTAAGATGGGTAAAGAAAGTGATGGGTTTTGGACACAAGATTTCACTGAAAACACCGAGTTTAGGCATTCAGCTTTTTTGCGTGCGGTATCAGCAATGCGGCCTTTTGAAGTAAGGGAGGGATGGAGAGGGAACATACACCGGAAACAGATTTAACACGTGGTGCCAGGCACAACAAATCCCACCCATTTAAGGCATAAAGTTTTTTTGGAGATCAAATTTAAATTTGATACATCCTTAACCTAAATGTTGATTATAAGGAATAGAATAAGGAATATTTTAGTCTGTTTGAAGTCAAATAAACCATTTTTGATGAAGTTATGACTGTAAAATAATTTTGACCTTTCAAGGCCACGTAAGGTCAAAGGTCATGGTGTCAAATGAAAGCCAATAAAGGACTTTATATATGTCTTCCATAGTAAACACCCATATTCCTAACCTTTTTTGATTTATAATGGAAAAATTGTTGTTTTGACCGATGAGTATGATCCCCAAAATTTCAGACCCTACCGATCTTCACAAATATGCATTTTTCACTATAGGAATGGGGAGGATTATAAGTGACAAATAGAATAAGTTTCACTATAAGCTTAGTTTGAAGTAAATCAGATCATTTTTGACGAAGTTATGAGTGATAAACGATTTTGATCTTTTGGTGACCTTGACCTTGACCTTTGATCCAATTGGACCCAAAAGTTAATGGGGTCGTCCAAGGTTCATTGCCCACCTGTGGATTAAATTTGAATGTGTTTGCTAAAGCCGTTTTGCCGTAAAGTTGCTAACAGACAGACAAACAGACAAACAAACAATCCGGACGATTATAATATGTCGCTCCCTCCCTCCGGGGGGGGGGGGGGTCATTCGACGCCACCAGGATTTTGAGGAGGAAGAGAGGTTTGAGTTCAGACTTGAGACGAGAAAGATGTTGTTTTCTGGCTCTCCTGAGGATAGAAACACACTTGTTCTGAGCTTTATGAAAGGGACTGAGATTACCCTCATTTGGGTTTGCTTTCCATGAGGCAAAGGCAAGTTGTTTCAGGACAACTGCCTCACCACAACCTTCAGTAAACCAAGGGCGGGAGGAAGGGTAGGACAACTGAAGACGAGAGGGGATAAATCTGTGCATGAGGGAGAGCAAGTTTCTTTGAAAGAATTCCCAGGATGAGTTGATGTTTGAGAAAGTAGTGATAGGAGACCAGTCTGTAAGTTTGAGGGCTGCTCGGAGACCCTGCCAGTCGGCTTGAGTGAAATGCCAGACTCGACGGCGGTGAGGTGGTTCTCTGATAACAGCCAGAGAGATGTCCATTTTGACAAGGACGTGGTCAGAAGAACTGATTGGAGCGGAGAAAAGAGCAGCAGATATTGTCAGGGAAATTTGTCAAAATCAGATCCAGACGAGATGGAGTACCATTGGTTGAGATCCGGGTCGGGAAGTTAACCGATTGAGTCAGTCCCAATGAGTCGCAGAAAGCTTTTGCTGAGGTGCCATGACAGGTGAGAGAGGTACCCACAACCAGCCAACTGGCATGATGACAATTGAAGTCGCCACATATGAGGAAGAGAGAGTTTGGATGAGAAGATAGAAGTTGGTCCATGTTTTTGGATAGTGAGGTGTAGATGGAGTCATCACTGTTTGGTGGACGGTACAGCACACATATAAACATGAGGTGGGAGTGGAGGGGAAGCCGGAGCCAGAGGTATTCCTGGGGGAGTGAGGACAGTGCATGGAGAGTGAGGAATAGAGTCTTTGATGAAGAGAGCAACACCTCCACCAGGACGAGGTTCAGGTCTGTCATACCGGAGGAGGGAGTAACCAGGGAGAGATACTTGGGAGTCACACATGTCTTGGGGGAAGAAAGTTTCTGTTAGGCAGATTATGTCTGGTTTGTCAGTGGCAACCTGTATGGAAAGATCTGAAATGTTTGAGCGAAGGCCCCAGATATTTGAGGTCCACACTTTTAATGAAGAGGGAGGGGAGGAGGCTTTGGGTGCAGGGGGGGGGGGGGGGAGGGTAGGACAAGGGACGTAGGTAAGGAGGGTTGTTGAAAGAGTGTGGGGGATTGTAGAATAGCTAGGGGAGGGGCCGGATGAGGAGGAGAAAAGACTCTTTGGTACAGGGGGAGAGGGGGGACAAGAGAGGGGGAAGAAGGTAGTTGAGGATTTGAGGAGGTGGAGTGAAGAGAAGGAGTTGAGAGAGGGCAGTGGAAGGAGGCAGCTTTGTGGATGAGAGGGAAGGAGGCAGCTTTGAGAGCTTCTCAAACCAACTTTGAGAAGGATGAGTGAGGGGGGTGAATGGTGGGAGAAAGGTGAGGGGTTAGTTTTTGAGAGAGGTGAGAGGGAGGCTTGGAGGGAGAAGAGTGGGATGGTTGCTTTGAGAGTGAGGGGTGAGAGGGGTGAGAGGGAGGCTTGGAGGGAGAAGAGAGGGATGGTTGCTTTGAGAGTGAGGGTTGAGAGGGGTGAGTTGGCACTGAAAATGGTTGATGGAAAGTGAACATTCATCGCAAACTGGGGGGTTTTTTTATTTTACGTCAGAGATGCGATTTAACACAATTCTTGATGGATGCAATGAAGGCGAATCCAGAGAATGGAGAGAAGAAACGCTGAAACAGTTGGATTTTTTCGGCAGGGAATGAAGGAGAGGTCGAATTTGGAGCAGTCTGTTTAAATAGCAGAAGAGTAGTGCATTATGATACAGTAAAGGGTACCACACGTGTGAAAGAGGAAGATGAAGCATTATAAGAGATCGTTATTATTATTATTATTATTATTATTGTTATTATTATTATTAATGTTTGAGAGAGTTTTCAACAAATTAGGTTATGTTAGTGTTATAGAAAAAAATCGAGGAAGAAGAAGAAGACTAGATGAAGAAGAAGCAGAAGAAGAATCGAGAGTGGTGAGTGAGGAAGGAGAAAGATCGCGGTTTGTTTTTTTGTTTGATTTTGATTTTGATTTAAGATAAGAAATAGAGTGATTCATTGGGAGGGATGAAGGACGTTAAGAAAGTGGAGAAGGTAGAAATTGAAGGTAATGGGGAGAAAAAAACAAAGCACGATCGTACAAAACACGGTAGGCGACCACAACTGTCAGCCATACATACGGAATGCAGAATGCACCAAATTATGATAGGCGTGGAAAAACACATCGACCTTACTATGCACAGATCGTACCGCTTGGCCCCTATGCAAGGCATGTTTCAAAACTTTGACAAATGTCTCTGACTGGCCATTTGGAGCTGGGTGGTAAGGTGCCGACCTCAGGTGTTTGATACCATTACCATGTATGAACATAGCAAACACCTCATATATACACACTGTGGACCATTGTCCGAAACTAAAATCTCCGGAACACCTTTGTTCGCAAAAAAATACTTCGCAGGTGCTCCACTGTGATAGCTACTTCTGGCCACTTCGAGTAAGCGTCGATCACCACCAGAAACATATGACCCATGACTGGCCCCGCAAAATTTACATGAACAAGTTGCCATGTTCTATCGGAGGGCAGCCACAACGAGACGTGAGGGATTATCAGCATCAGTTTGGAAAGTAGCACATGCTTTTCCCGTCCGCTCGATGTCCAAATGAAGCATGGGCAACAACAAACGCTGGGCTGACCTCTTCATTTTGACCACACCTAAATGGCCCACACACAACTCAATGAGACAGCGCTGACATAATGAAGCAGGAATGACCACCCTCATGCCCCACATAACACAACCTTGAGCTAAAGACGGCTCAGATACATGTGACATGTTTCAACCATATTGTGATGTCGAGGGCAACGTGTGCCAACAACCAGACAATTCAGCATGCACAACACGTGACAAAACAGGATCGCAGCGAACGGCAGCAACCACGTCCATAGCGAATACCGGACCAGACTCGTTATGTTCGAACATGTACACCTCAACCTCATCTGTGGGTTTGGCGATGACCTTAGGAAATGGCAGTCGAGACAGGCCATCATAGTTATTGTGCTGTTCGGAAGCACAAATTTGATTTTTTGTAGTCGTACGCACTGAGGAAGAGAAAACATCTCTCTAGCTGAGCAGCAGTCATGACTGGAATGCCTCTCTGAGGATTGAACAAGAACTGAAGTGCCTGATGATCAGTTTGTAGGAGGAAATGTCGACCTATCAAATAATGACAAAACTTCATCACACCACATATCAGAATCAGTGCTTCATACTCAATTTGAGCATAATTCTGCTCTGCAGCCATCAGAGCACCTGACGCAAAAGACACCGGACGCTCGCTACCTTCATTCATTACCTGAGACAAGATGACACTGATGCCATATGATGAGCTGTCACATGCAAGAATGAGAGGACATGAAGGTTCGTAATGCTCGAGAACTGTGTCTGCAGTAAGGCGAGATTTGACTCGTTTGAATGCTACTTGTTCCATCGAACTCATCCTCCAACAGACATCTTGGCGCAGCATGTGAGTCAGCTGAACGAACTCAGTGCTTCGGTTGCTGACATACCTGTGGTAACAATGAGCTACCCAATGAAGGAACAATGCTGAACTTTGTCTCTTGGGCTGGGCATGTCAGCTATGGCATCGACTTTCAGAGGAACTTTCGACAGCCTTTCGGGATGATGACATGGCCATGATACTCCACTCACTTCTGAAAGAATAAACATTTGTCTTTGTTCAGGCAGAGACCCTGAGCAGCTAACTTAGACATCTCCTTATCAATGTTATCAAGATGCTGTTCGGCTGCGGCTCCGTGGTGATGATGTCATCCAAGTGGCATTGTGCTGGTAATTCGGTACAAATTTGATCCATAGCTTTCTGCCACATTGCCTGAGCTGAAGCGATAGTGAAACAAAGATGGGTATATTGGTACATACCCTGACACGTACTGATGGAAAGGAGGTGACGATCCTCTGGTGCGATCTCGAGATGGAAGTAAGCATCGCAAAAGTCCAATGTAGTGAAATACCGACTCCACCAACTTTGAATATATCTCGGCAATGGATGGCAGTGGATACTGCTCCACACAGAGGTAGGGGTTAATGGTTACTTTAAAATCACCACACAGGCAAATAACTCAATTCTGCTTAAGTACTCTGACCACAGACATTGCCCACTCAGAGTGCACCATGGATTCAATGACACCAATCTCCTCCAATTGGTTGAGCTTCACTTTCACCCAATTACAAAGAGCATATGGCATAGGTTGAGGCTTACAGAATCGTGAACTGACACCATATTTGAGGTGTAGGTGACATTGAGCCCTGCCGAGATTCCCGAGTCCAGGGCAGAATAAAACTTGGTGTTTTTCCAAGATCCCCTCCAACCAGGAAAGAGATGGAAACGACATATGAACTCTGTTAATGTCTGCCCAATCCAGAGAAATTGTGTGCAACCAGTCACGACCCATGAGAGATGGTTCAGAAGCACCAACCACATGCAAAGGCAACACTTCTTGCTGTTCCTGATAACGAATCACTGCATCCATCAAACCTAATTGTTTGATCAACTCCCCAGTGTAGATACGAATTGGAGTGTGTACTGAGGCGAACACCGGAAACCCAAACGACACCAGGTCTGCTTACTCACGAGACTGACTGATGTGCCGGTATCCACTGTGAAGTTGAGTGGCCTGACATTCACACGAACAGATTTTTGTTGCTGTTGTCATCGGAAATATGCCTAGTTGATCAACCTCACTGCTAGCCTTGACAACATTAACCAATGATGGTGCCTGGTCCTGACAGACCCTCTGCACATTGCCTGTCCGACCACACCAGTGACCCACTGCATTCTGAAATGGACAGCTCTGATGAGAGTGTGAACCACCACACCCCTGACAAGACTGTGGTTTCAGCTGGTCCTACGATACCCTGCTTGCATGCAGCTGGGACGAAAGAGGTTCCTGATATGCTGACCAAGATGGGGAATTGTGAGCATGTGACCTACCAGCAGTGAAGACATTGACAGACAAGACCTCCCCAACAATGGCGTAAACATCCGTTCGAGTTTGTTTCACAACAGCTGCAGTTTCAACCACTTCAGAAAACATAATCTCTTCAAACTTCATCCGAAGAACTGATGCGACCATCTTCTCATCCCACAACCCAGCGATAAAATGATCCTTCAATCTCCGTGACCGTTCATCATCACCAAAATGGTTATCATCTCCCCCCCCCCCCCAACCCAGATTGAGCTTGAGTCTGGCAACGACATCAGCTAGCCTCTCATCAGGAAGCCAAACCAGGTTGTGAAACTCATACCACAACAACTGTGGTGACTTGCTGATTTAATTTGGTCGTTCTACATCTTGACTATGGATTCGTAGGTGAGAGCATCATCCGACGCCTTCACAGGTGAAATCAAGTCAGACAGCAGATGGAAAACCTCTGCCGGCAGCGACGACAGAAGAATTGCTTTCCATTTCCCAGCATCGGCAACATCACTGGGGATGAAATAGAAACTGACCTGCTGAGCAAAGAGTTCAAAGTTGTCTTCGGCATACTCCAGGACCTTACCGTGCGATGTAGTCATTGATCGACCAATCCTCGCCAATTGTGGTGTCTTTGAGGACACACGGAGATATTCCATCAATGCCGGTCTCACTCGGCCGTACATGATACTGCAAGCTGAAGTCTTGAAGTCACATTTTACATGACGTAATTTCCACGGGTCCTGTAATAAATAATATGCTTAAGACCTTGCATTGAAAGCATCTGTCTTCTTCCGCAGCTTTGCAATAATTATTCAAATTCATTTTTATTGACACAAATCTCGAGTTTATTTTTGTTCATCGGCAATGGTTAATCATATATAAGCCACACGACATGAAAGGGTTCCCTTTGAACTTGAAATTTGGCTTAAAATAAAGCAATGAATCAATTGTGAACATGGTTATACCGTCTGCTCTGAGTCTGGGATGTTGGAGGTTCGAAGCGACCCAGGCCGAGTCGGACTGAAGACTTAAATATGCTGCATCCTTGCTAGCCTCTGCATTTAAAAGGATAGAGCATGGACAAACAACTATAGGTTGGCAATAATAGTGCAGGCTTTGATGAGCCACATGGCCTCCTCTTGTGTAGAAGTTCCTTCATTGTGATGGAACATGTTATTATTTTAAACTTCCATCTGAAATATTTCAAGCAATTCCACAAGCATGGAACTATAACACGAGTATATCCTCTGTCAACGTTTTGAGCGTTCATTCTCTTGATTATTGCGTCCAACTGTTGCCCCACTGTCAATTCATACCCTCCATCACGGAGCTCTTTCATGAGCCTCCATGTTGGAAAGAATATACAATTGTAGACTATTCTGAGTACATTATGTTATCAAAAGTGATTCGCTGTCTTTCGGAGGAGCTGTTTTTAAACTCGATACTTTCCTCGTCTCAACGTGCCAATATCACAGTGTTGGGAGCAGCGAGGCATTGGACACCCTAACTGGGAATCCATTTTGTAACATATGCTGAGTACACATACACACGAGTATTTTAATTATCCTAGATTGGGAAGTGTAAAACAAATTTGGTGGCATAATGGTTCGAGCTTCCGCTCTGAGCCTGGGAGGTTGGCAGTTCGAAGCGACCCTAGGCCGAGTCGGACCGAAACCTTGAAGATGGTACATGCTGCATCCTTGCTTGATGCTCAGAATTTGAAGGATAGAACACTGGTTCACCCGAGGGTTGTCATCCTTGAGGGAGGTGGAGATTCCAACTTGATTGCACTGCTCAGTGAGGAGAGAAACTGAAGTTGTCATTAAAGATGGTGTCCACACTGAGTGTTCTGTGAAGTGACATCACTTCCCCTAAGTTCATTGTTTGTGCTTGTCTGAAGGTAAGTCCTGTGTGTTTCTGGTGTATTTGTCTTCATGTCTGAGTGTGATTTGTACATTCAGCTCCAATGCGAGCTGTAGACCTTGTCAGCCTGCAAAAAAGAAAGAATCCGAACCTGTGCAAGCTTGTCCAAACCCTCGACATGTCTTCAACCGGCGATGCGATGGCTCGTTCAAGGTTTTCAGGTTGTGGGGGTTTATTCACTGTTCGCTGCATCATGTCCTTGCTCATGGTGAATAAGCGGATACAATTGAAGAGCTCGCAACTTCTCGGTGTGACATGATACGAATCGAAATGAGGCAAATTCTTTTTTGCATATCATTTCATGAATCACATTGTATTTTGGAGCAAATTAAAGCCAGCCAGTGATTATTTTGTGTCTTTTTATGGCCTTTAATTAAATTGCTCTCATGGCAGAAAATACTGTAGAGCCTGAAAATATACAATATAATTTTCTTTTAGTGTCACCATTTTCAGGGAATGGGAAAACGTATTGCACGAAGAATAAACTGAACTCTTTAACGGATCATTTTTCAGGTTCTTGGTTTGCAGGACACCTTTTGGAAATTTTCACATATTTAAACTTACCTTCCTCACTCCGTTGATGTTTGTCACCTCCACCACCAAAGGTGGATGGACGTTATGGTTTCACCCTTGTCTCTCTGTTTGTTACTTTGTTGCTTGGCAAAAACATTTTTTTGTTAAGTGACGGTTAAGTGACAGTTTCTTCGGGTCAACATAGGCCGACTCTCTAAAATTGTCAATTTTCATCCTATTTACTCGAAATTTGAACAGGATTTGTATATCAGGTCCACTGAATTAAACCACCAATTATTTTTGAGGTCAACCTCGGCCCAAGGTCAACAACTTGGATGGAATTTCTAAAATACTCAATTTTCATCCGATTGGCTTGAAGTCCGAATAGGATTTGATTATTAGGTCACTGAATTCAACCAGCAATTATTTTTGAGGTCAAAAAGTCAACATAGGGTTAGGGTTAGGGTTAGGTTAGGTTAGTTAGGTTAGTTAGTTTAGTTAAGTTAGCCTAATTTCCAAAATTGAGTGATTGGGCCAAAAACTATATATATATATATATATATATATATATATATATATATATATATATATATATATATATATATATATATATATCAAAAAGTTGTGGATGAGTTGGTGAGTTGATAAGAAGAAGCCGATTTGATTTTGGTTGAGGTCCAGATCCTGATCCTGCCTGTTAGTGGGATACAAAACGTGAACTGTTCAGCCTGGTGGAGGTTTCCGCTCTCCTGTGTGCCATTCCAGTTGATTGTGTAATGCACATTTGGTAATGCCTCCAATACGCCATTTCACAATCTGTCCTTTATGCTTGGGACATCAAAAAAGGTTCTCGGAACGAGATACTACGATCGTCTAAGGAGCACCAACAGATTTTTAAAATGTTTTTTTTTTTTTTGAGGCCTGTACGAGGTATAAGAAATATAATGTATGAGAACCAATATCATGAAATGAAAAAAATTAATTTATTTATTAAATAATAGAGGCCCTTTCTCGATAATAATAGAGCTTTGGAGTGTTCACGACCAATGGAGGAACATTTCAAGGTTAGAATCGATGCTGCCCAGATTACCAATGACTCAGAATACTCATCTGAAGGTGATTTGGTTGTATTTCTTCACTGCAACGTCGAAAACTCACCTCCTATTTCCAAAAGACACTTTGGGATAATTAATGTCCACCAATCATGACCAGTGCTAATGGACAACCCCTCCATCTTCGTGTCCTTCTGATTCTTCTTCTTTTGTTAAGAGCACAAGGATGTGGGGAAATATTATTGGCAGGGGGCATGCCTGTTCCGCTGATGCAGTGCCCCCCTGTAGGTCAGGGCACAAATTTGTAATTTGTTTTGGGTACCGACCGGCGATAACTCGCTGACTCTTCATGAAGGATACCGTGGGATCTTTAACGTCCATAAACTAATGCCGGCAGTTGGGACACCCAGTGAAACATTGATCCATCCAAGCGACAGCACATATAATACACATGTGTATGAAGGAGAGGACACATGGAGTGCAAATAAATTTAATGTCAATGAGTTTCACCTCGTCAGTCATTCACTGCCAAGCATTTGATTGTGCCCTGTCCTGGATAATATACTGCATTATACAAGTTACAGAATGTCGTCAAGCTTTTAACAAATGCTTAATTAATGGAAGAGACTGAACTATGACTTGGATATATGCAGTCATGAATGTCCGCTCTTCTGTGTGTTGATTACTGAATATTTGCAAATCATGAACATGCTGCACCTTGTACTATATCATATGATCGATGGATCGTGGCCACGTTGGACCTCATACTGCAGGTTCCCATTTCATAGATCTTAACAACGCTGCATCACTGGCGCCTTGTCACATCTGACATCATGAGTTTGATGGACTTCCTACTGAAAGTACATTCATATTGCAAATCAATTGTGAAAAATCTCCACCTGGAAGGAGTATTTCATATCTTGAATGTCATCCATTGCTGTTTGCTTGTTCGCAGGAGCTACATCCCATTTCACCAAATCCCATTCTTCTATACTCTGTCGAAGTGGATTATAATTTTTAGCCCCCGTTGGACTTCGTCTGAAACAGGTGCTTATGGATTTTGGTCTCGATTTTTGTGTCTGTGCGTGCGTGTGTCCGCAACCATATCTTTGACATGCATGGACCGATTTTATTTGTACTTGGCACAAAGACAACACATGATGGTATACATGTGTACATTGTTTTGTTTCGTGATGTGATCAAAGATGGCCGACTGGCGGCCATTTTAGTTGAAAAAAATAAACCCCAATGTTGAACACGTTCTCAACCATTTCTCGGACATGCATTTCCCGATCTTGTTCAAACTTGGCACACATAAGGAATGACGGCTTCCATCTGCTTCTTATTCTTTTTCCAGATCAGATCCAAGATGGCCGACTGGTGGCCATTTTGTTACTTAAACGTGTGCCAAACAATTTCTCAGACGTGCATGGTCGGATTTTATTCAAACATGGCACAACCCCAGTCCACAATGGTGCACACCTGGACATTATCTTTATTTTGCGATCTGATCAAAGATGGTAGACTGGTGGCCATTTTAGTTTTAATAAATATGGGCGAGCCCTTTAACCCCGTACATCAAAATTACTAAAACAACAGGGGCTATGACATTGTATGTCTTTTTTTTCCTTGTTTTACTATATTTGTGTCAACTAAACCCACAGCGGCGATGATGCCACAAATCCCACCTGCCGACAAACAAGTTGAAATAGAACAAAGCCACGGAGTTCTTGTAACTTTTGTGAATTGTAAACTCGAATCATTGAAAATGTCAGATGGAGTCTGAACACATCATTACAGGAAATGCTAAGAAACACCTATGAGAGGAAAACAAACTCAAAGGTGTGTGATGTAAACAGTACTTCCAATCAACAGTTTTGTTTTCACAGACAAGCCGCCACATTCCCGATGCTGCACTACTACAGTGAGTGCTTTCAAACTTTGTATTTATTTTCTCGGGCTGGAGTCCATTTGTATATTCCATGCTGATTTATGGAGTGTTCCTTCTCAAAACATGCTTATTAAGATCATGCAAATTGTGAAACACTTGCTTTGCCTTCCTGGCGGTGTAATTGATGTCCTGCAAGACAGATGTGTGGATCGATGTTCTGGATGCATATGTAACCTTCCCACATGCTAAGACCTGAATTCAACACCTGTACAGACATGTTGTTTCCGAGGTTTCTCAACATACACCGGTGAGCTCCATCCCAATATGATGGCTGCCTGCAGATCTGTGCTGTCATTTCTTTGATGGTGGAAAATGCAATCTGATGCAGGAAGATTCCAGCCTGTTGTCTGTACTTTCATAACCACATTGGCAGAGTCAAAGGAAGCAACAGCACTGGTAAACATCGTTTAAACAGGCTCATTGAAGATTTTCTTTCTGTTGCCACGGGCATGTGCAGATGGCAATTTCCATTTCTTTGGAAGGTACAAAGAAATAACTTCAATGGTGGAATGCTATCCATGCTGAAAAGTATTTTATTTGCTCACTCCAGATGACAGGAAACAACCAATTTGATTAGTTTGATCAAGCAACAATCAGGCCTCTTTGGCAATCAGGAACAGGATATCTGTCATCACAAAGTGATCGCCTGCAGCTTACCCTTGGCCCACAATCCAGTGATGGCCATATTTTGTTCGGACCGCCATTTAACCTTGACCTTACACATTTAGGTATAGAGTGTAAATGAAGAAAATGTGTCCCCATGTACAATGTATCCATAAACTCAACATCATGAAAATGTCAGGAAAATTGTTCAAGTTATGATAAAAAAAGTGTTTTTATGCCTCTGCTGATGAAGTCGCCGAGGGCATGATGTTTTCAGGTTGTCCGTCCATGCAAATTTTTTGTTTTCTCTCCATCCGCTTATCGAATTGACACGATATTTTCACCAGTACATGCGACTACTCGTGTAGAATCTTTTAATGATAATTATGACATCATAGGTCACATGGTGTGGCAGTCACGTTTGAAAAAAGGAAAGACTTTGCACCTATGTATCTCTCGAACTGCACCAAGGAAGAAAAAATTAAACTTCGCACATGGAAAGTACTTCTCACGGGGAATAAGTGATTTTTTTCTGATGATGTCATCTGTGGCTTCATGATGACGTCATAATTACATACGTAGAACGCTACATCCGATCAGTATGAAAAAATTTGATGCTGTGATTGGTCACGTGGTTCAGCAGCCATATTGTTTGGTTTTTTTAAACCTTCAAAAATCTTCTCTCAAATGGCTGAACAGATCGAGGACAAACTTCGCAGCTACGACCATCTGTCCACACGGATCAAAACAATCACAACTATGATGTCATAGGTCACATGGCTTGGCAGCCATATTGGATTTACCCTAAAATGTATTGAAAAAAATCTACTTCTCCAGGACGGCTGGACAGATCGAGGGGAAACTTCACACACATGTTCAACAAGCCTTGGGGATATACCAAGGTATTCAGGAATCATTGATAGGTCACATGGTTTGGCAGCCATATTCGATTGAGCAAAATCTTCCAAAAATTTTTTTCTTGAACTACTTTGTCGATCGACATGAAACTTCACAATTATGATCTAGTGTTGATGGGGAATACATGTTTGAAATTTCAACCTGATCAGACGCATGGTCTGGCAGCCAGAATTGTTGAATTTTTTTTGATCTGGGTTCTTTTGGATTTTTATTTTAAGATTAAGGCTCACTTGGCTGTGCCTGGATGGGTTTGAGGGTAGAGGAGTAGCAGTTGAAACCCAAATCCTATCCAGGTTCTTCCCGATGACTTGATCTTTGCTTTTTTGCTTCTTCGGGTTCCTTCTGATTACTCCAATGCAGGACTGTACCTATTTGGTCTTCCATTTGATTTGAATTGAATTTATTTTAATCCCATTCTGAATTCAATTAAACAGTAATAAACGTCACGGGTCAGGGACAATTATCCAATCAAAGCGAGGTTGCATCAAAGCGGGACATCTTGGTACCCGGTCAGCACTGCCAGCAGTTAAAAAGTGACAGTTCTAATTATGTCCCATTAATTATGTAACACACCAGTACACAAACACCACACAAAATACACTGCACAAAACTACACAATACAAGTCCTGCTGCTATTTTTTCTTGTTATTGCATTTTGACTTTGGAACGATAATATGTGGACACGTGGTACATCAGCCATAAATCAAGCTTACATTGGCATTGTTAGTAATAGCCACTCGAGACTGCGTGAAAGTTACTATAACCGTTTGCTCGGTTACAAGCATTTGAGAGGGTTTCTTTTTTATTTAACCATAGTTTATTTGCAAATAATGTTTTTCTATCCATGTAAAATTACTTTCGCAAAGAAATCCTTTTTTTTTGTCTGCAAAGTTTTGCATCATGGAAGTGTGAGGTGGCTTATGGCCGAAGTCAACCCAATGAAAGTGGGACAACACACAGGCATAATGAAGGTACAGATGAAAAGGAGGAAGAGAAAGAAGAGGAAAGTCAAAATAATAACCTACAGTACAAGTACAGATGAAGGGAGGGTTAATGAGGAGAGAAAAGATCATGTGTAGAGATGAATGATCACCTCAGGTGGTGGTGTACCCAGGCTTGTCAGCTCACAGGAATAGCGATGAGCAGTGAGCTTGCAGTTTGGCAGTTACACAAGGAGGGAGTTTCTGGAATAACATGATTGTGCAACCTGAAGGGACTGAGAAAGGATGAGAGAGCAAGACCTGAGGAGAGGCCGTATAAAATAAAAAAGCCATCAATTAACATGGGATGATTCAGGACAGTATGAGAGCATGCAACAGAGCAGCGCTTCACTGCATCCACTTTCTGCCGAGACTACAGGGGCCTCTGTCTCTCTATTCCCCAGGCAGATGCCTGACCCATCCCCATCTCTTTGAGATGCTTATCAACTTGTTGCAACCACAAGGCACGTGGTCGGCCCATTGGTCTCCTCCACTCATGAAGCTCCTCCATTCTCACTGAGACAATCTGGTGAGCATAATCAGCGTCAGGGAAATGTGCCACATGTCCATACAGCCATAGATGACGCTGACAGATGATACAGGTATTAATTCTCATTTGAGTCTCTCTCAGCAACCGCTCTTTGGACAAAATGTCCAACCAGCGATAGCCATGGATTCTCTGAAGAAACGTGGTACCAAAGGAATTAAGCCTCCATCTCAGATCCCTGGTCAGAGTCCAAGTCTCACATCTATAGAGCAAGACTGGAAACACCAAGGACCTGAAGATTTGGTCTTTTGTCCTCCTGCACAGGTACCAACAGTGCCACACCCCATGATCCAGTGAATCCATGACTCCCCAGGCCCAACCCAGACACCGAATGACCTCAAGCTCACAGCCAGCACAGATATGAATATCACTGCCAAGGAAAGTGAATCTTTCCGTGACCGGAACATCCTCGCCACAAACAGGAACAGACAAGACAGCAGCATCCAAGATGTCATTGGAAGCCTGGATCTTCGTTTTGACCCAGGAAACCCATAATACCAGTGGCTCTGACTCCTCATTCAGCACCTCAAGTCCCCCAAAAGGATATCCAGAGTCTCCACAAAGATGACTGCATGATCTGTGAAATCCAGTTCAGAGATCTTGACATTCCCAAATGACGTACCACAGCTTGATCTCTCCAACATCCTTCCCAGAATGCAGTCCATACAAGCACTGAAAAGTGTCACCCCTCACTAGTTGTTGCAGTCCTGGCGATCACCCTTCATGTTCCAGAGAGAGACAACAAGGCCCCTCTTCCAGTCAGTTGGGATGATGCCTGTGTTCCAGGCAGAGCACAGAACTACATGCAATGACACAAGTACAGCATTTCCACCGGCCTTGAGAAGTTGAGCATAGATGCCACAGATCCTCGGAGCTTGACCTCATTTCAACCAGTCCACCGCAGCCTGTGTTTCCACAAACAAAGATGGACCACAGATGATTGGAGGGTCAGCAATAGGGATAGTAACACCCCTGACATGCAACTCGACAGCTGGTGGATCAGCCTGGTAAAACCGCTCAAATTAACTGACCCACCAGGCCTTCACTTTCGACTCCTCTGTCAAGGGCCCAACACCCTCCACTCTAAATGTACACCGAGGGACAGGGCTTGAAGGAACGCAATGCGTGGATCCCCGTGTACCATCAATGAGGACATGGTCAATCTCCTTTGCCACACCACCAGCAATGGAATACCAAGTCCAGCGATGAGCCTATGGGTGCTGAAACAATGAACCAACCACCCTAAGTCCTTGACTTCTTGCAAAGTCAAGGAACTTAGTGCGATTCTGGTTCACAGTTCCAAACCCATGGGGACCAACACCTGTCTCATAACCATTCCTATCAGTTCCAATCAATGCATTGAAATCCCCAAAGACGAGAAGAGTATCTCACCTGGGGCACTAATCAACCATCGACTCCAGCATTCTCGATAACGCATCCTTCATGGTGAGATCACTCGCCTCAGTCGGAGCATAAACAGAGACCAGGGAAATGACACCCAAGGAGTGACGAATCCTTTCTCTCATAATACGCTCGTTGACTGGTGTTACCTCAATTATCATTGGAGTCAGCTTATTGGGCACAGCTACAGCAACTCTTTGGGCATGGTAACGATCAGAGCAACCAGGCCAATGGTAGGTGTAACCACCCACCATGATCTTGCCGCAAACCGGTCTCCAAACCTCAGAGAGAGCTGCAATACCGATGTTCAAACACTTGATCTCAGATGATAACAGAGACAGGTGATCATCCTCTCTTCGGGATAGGACATTCCATGCACCCACCCAAAGGGACCGCCTCAGGTTATCCCAAGGAGACCACCGTCTGATGGACGACACCTGAGCACCACTCTGACACACACCACTGCAATCTGACCCGGGAAGGTTACTCTGTCGTTTTCCTCCTGTCAACAAAGACTGGGGGTCCCGAAGGCTTTGCCCCAATCCCGTCATCCGGTGAGCTGCCCTGCAAATGGAAGCTGCACAGTTGCTACTCCCACAGAGTGGGTTTTCAATTTTCTTTGTGTTTTTCTTGTGTTTTGCGGCGTTATGGGTTTTGTGGTTGTCGACGTGCAAATCCTGCCACCATCCTCCTTATAGAGAGTAACCCAACTGCAGGAGGATGTCCGCAGACACAGTCGGGCACTAGATATGGATGGCCTTTGGTACACACGGAGCTTCTCCACACTTTGACAGGTTTTGTTTTTAATCCTGATGGTTGTCAATGCACGATGGATTCCAGTCACACCCTGCATCTTTGAATTTATTCATCTGGGGACAGGAATCAGGACATGGTGGGGGAGACTCTTTAGTTGCTGACAACCCGACTATGAAACAGGTTAGTACAGGTTTACATGGTACCCTGTTGCAAGTCACAGATCTACTCTGACCTGACCTGACAATCATGATCAACATTCCTTTAATGTCGGAAAAAGTATTTTGTAATATCTAAGATTCCTTTTTTTGTTTTTTACTGTTCTTTCATGAGTTTTTCTCATTTAATTCCCCAGAGTTTAATTTCCCATGCTCATCAAAACAGGAGAAAACATCAAAAAAAACTTTATTTGCTTCTGAACTTTTGTAGTTCTCCGTCTCAGCACCAACTGCCTTTCTCTGTTTCCTGACATTTGATGCCCGAGAGAAACCGCCTCTCGTGGCTTGACTACACTGT
>NC_140976.1:67565489-67587989 GCF_056783735.1 Eptatretus burgeri | reverse complement strand
GCAGAAAAATATAAGTTTAATGCTTTGTAAATTTCACATTTTCTTGTGTATCGAGAGAGAAGGAGGGAACGTAGCCTTGCTTGCTTAAAATAAATAGGTATCTCGGCTGAATTATAAGACATTATTTCTTTAAACTATCAGTTCTCTCAACATCTTTCGACATTTATTTAGTTCGGATGATATCTGATCCTCAAAACCGAAATAATATTTTGATTTTGTACTTTAATTAGTTCCTTGAGAGTAAATCATGGAAAATCGTATCATATAATGCATGAAATCACTCCAAGCTCCTAAGTGGAAGCTTGATGAGCAGGCATTCAATAATATGAGTGAGGAAAGTGAAAAAAAAACCTCTATCGTTCAGAAATCATTGTGGCCTGTTCCAAGTCAGTCTTGGTTGAGCAGGCCAAAAAACATGGCGGCTTCAGACCCCAGCGAGGTTACCCAGGAAACGTCTTCAGACCCAGAGAGCGAGATGGCCAAGGATCGCTTGATGAAGCATATAATTAAATAAGGCCATTAATTATCTTCAAAATTGGTGTTTTTATTAAGCTTAAACACCCAATTTTTACTCTTGCACTTCGTTGGAGTTTTCTTAGTTTGCATGCAAAGTTTCAGGCTGCGAGGTTTCATGGTTCTGGAGTTATGGAGGACACACACACACAACACACACACACACACACACACACACACACACACACACTGACATTTATTTGTTTGTGTGTATATGGTATATGTTTAGATGCAGTTATGGAAAACGGTCCCCTCGGAGATGCAACCTAAATGGGAACCCTGCTTTCAAACTTGCCTGGTTATCCTTTTCCTTCATCAGTCTGACATAGTATGTATGTAATAAATAAATGGGATTTTATTCCCCAGCAATTTCTTTCCTGTAGGATAGCCAACATTCACCCGTAGTTCGCTTTGCCATATGAAATAAGAAGATCGTTGGACGTTGAGAGCACGGTTCCCCAGTTGGGATAATTAAATCATAAGAATAAGGTAACATGCCGCTGGGCACGGGACCCTGTTGTATTTAATTATCTCAACCAGTGTCCATGGTTGCTTCGCCACCAGTCAGGCCGTGGCGTTATCCATGGCTTACAGCTTCAGGGTTGGAGGTCGAACAACGTGTCCGCGCAGACCCCCTCGTGAACCCTGCCTCGCTCCCTCCAAAACCCATAACATTGGTGTCAGAGAGTGTGGATTGGACCTGTGGCATGACCAGTGTGCTTCAAAATTGTAACTGATCGAGTGAAGTTGCAAATTTTATTTAAAATTAAAAACAGCTATGTCGGACCAAAATGGCCAGATCCAGGTGGGTTTCAGTGAGGAGCATATGGAGGAGGAAACTGTGTTTAAAAATAGCATTTTGGGGGTGCGGTGGAGGCAGCCACAGAGGGCGATGACCCCCACCCCATCCCCCAAAAAACAGCCTCAATGGAGGTAACATCAGAGAACAGTGGGCTGGCATCGCCACTACCGCTCGACAACAACAAAACGCAACTGATGATGAGACAATTTGTGGCACAAATGGATGCAGGGAAGGCAGAAGCAAGGGCTAACACAAAGGCTACGGATGATGAGTCAAAAGCTGAAATGAAGGCGATGTGCAACGAGGTAGCAGTGTGGTTTGATGCTGTACGGGAGGAGCTGAGCGAGGAGAGGGGAGGGATGAACAGTGTCTGGGAAGATATGGAGGCGGGTGAAGCAGAATGATGGACAAAATAAATGAACTTAAAAATGGAGATAAAGGTACTTACAAAGGGGAAAAAATAATTAAAAGAACAAATCGAGAAAACATGGGGGAAATGAGGGACCTATGAGCATCCCAGAAAGATGTAAAAAGAGAAATGTTGACAATTTATAAAGAATGTGAGATGGGACATGATGACTTGATGCAGAAGATAAAAGAAATGGGACGAATTATAATCGAGATCAAAGAACGACAGACGAACGCACAAATAGAGGCAAAAAATCCCGAAAAATGAATGTACATATAGGAATCTAAAAATGAAAAATGAATGAAAAATATAGAAGCCACAAAAGTAATTTTAGATGGGGAACTGAAGTGAGCAAAGTTGGAGATCATGGGTCCAACCCTCCTCCTCCCACCCCAACAAGGCAATTCTCCATTTAATTGTTTGTGTATGTCCTAAAATCATAGCAAATTACATATCTCCAAATAACAAAGCAATCGCAGAGTCAGCCTCCCCTCACTCCCATGATCCGCTGCTGGCAATATTTTTTTGGACTTCCAGATAGCCTTGACCTTCAACATTTATGGAGAGAGTGTAAATAAAGAAAATGTGTTCCCATCTACAATCTATCCACAAAACTCAGCATCATGAAAATCGGAGGAAAATTATTGAAGTTATGATCAAAAAGGTGTTTTTTGTTAATTTGGTCACAATACAAAAAAGTAGGTCAAGGACACTAATGAAATATCAGGTGCACAACCTCAATGCAAGTACGTTCCTATCATCAGTTCAAAGCAAGAGGGAGCAGGTATTACTCATTACCAAAAACTGGAAAATCATATGTCCCATGACTTTTGGATCTGATCACAAAATAATTTGACTATCCTCATGTCTCGATGTTATTGGACACATGTGCCGAATATTTGGAGAGGCACGCATTTGGAGGAGAGAGAGAGAAAAGAGAAAAGAGAAAAGAGAAAAGAGAAAAGAGAAAAGAGAAAAGAGAAAAGAGAAAAGAGAAAAGAGAAAAGAGAAAAGAGAAAAGAGAAGAGAGAAGAGAGAAGAGAGAAGAGAGAAGAGAGAAGAGAGAAGAGAGAAGAGAGAAGAGAGAAGAGAGAAGAGAGAAGAGAGAAGAGAGAAGAGAGAAGAGAGAGGAGAGAAGAGAGAGGAGAGAAGAGAGAGGAGAGAAGAGAGAAAAGAGAAAAGAGAAGAGAGAAGAGAGAGGAGAGAAGAGAGAAGAGAGAAGAGAGAAGAGAGAAGAGAGAAAAGAGAAGAGAGACAAAGAGAAGAGAGAAGAGAGAAGAGAGAAGAGAGAAGAGAGAAGAGAGAAGAGAGAAGAGAGAAGAGAGAAGAGAGAAGAGAGAAAAGAGAAAAGAGAAAAGAGAAGAGAGAAAAGAGAAAAGAGAAAAGAGAAGAGAGAAAAGAGAAGAGAGAAGAGAGAAGAGAGAAGAGAGAAGAGAGAAGAGAGAAGAGAGAAGAGAGAAGAGAGAAAAGAGAAGAGAGAAGAGAGAAGAGAGAAGAGAGAAGAGAGAAGAGAGAACAGACGGATGGACTGACAGACGGCACCCAAAGTACAAGCCCCAAAAGCGGATGACACCCCCGTATGGGGCTCAAAATGTAAAGGTTGTGTTAAGCAGACTTCCTTTATCTGAAAAAAATAAAGCTTACAATCATTGCATAATACCAGCAATGGAGTGTGGTGGAGAAACGGGGTCTCTTACAAGAGAGTTGGCACAAAAACTTATCAGCACACTGGCACAAGCAGCCATGTGAAGATGCTTGGAATAACAAAAGGAGACGAGAACAAAAGCCATTGGATCAGACAGAAAACGAAATGCAGCCGCATGTTGGTCACAATGACAAAACTGAAATGGAACTCGGTTGGAAAAACAACAAGAAGAAAGGACAACTGAGGCAGGACAAAAATTAGAAATACTACAACACAGAGAGAAGCCTGGATTAAATAAAGGAAGAGCAAAGATTGGATGGAGAGATGGAATTGAGAAATGCAATGGAGTGTACAATGTTCCCGAATTTCAGGGAAGAGAAAATAATGGACGATGATCATGGAGGCTTTCGTCCTGCTGAAAAATCTGGTCAAGCCAAGACGTGTGTGTGTGTGTGTGTGTGTGTGTGTGTGTGTGTGTGTGTGTGTGTGTGTGTGTGTGTGTGTGTGTGTGTGTGTGTGTGTGTGTGTGTGTGTGTGTGTGTGTGTGTGTGTGTGTGTGTGTGTGTGTGTGTGTGTGTGTGTGTGTGTGTGTGTGTGTGTGTGTGTGTGTGTGTGTGTGTGTGTGTGTGTGTGTGTTAGTTATTGACTGTTATCTCCATATATAGGTTGGGTTGCAGAAGGGGGAACAGAGTCCTCCAAGGTCTCGAAGTATCCACCTCAATTTTGAGAATGTGGGGGTAGGGGGGGGTGCTGTGCGGGGTGAGGGGGTGTCATGATTCATGGACCGAGCTGTGAAGTTTTCTGTTCTCAAAGTTTTGTGCTAAGGGCTCTTTTCAGGATCGTCACTGAACCCTGGACAGTTTCCAACTGCAGTTCGTTTGTAGTAATATTCTCAGGGATGGTTTTTAAGAACTATGTGAGGTTCTTATTCATCATTCCCATTTCTCTAATGATCATTGGTATCCAATCTCTACATGTGGGTGGGTTTCATGAGATGGAAGAGAGACCTACCAGGTCTCAAGGTATCCACCTCCGTTAGTGTGTGGCCTGGTGTTGGCTTGTAGTTAAGATGGATAGATTAAAATCTTTGGGTCTTGAGTTCGAGTCCCTGCCGTGCCGTTGGAATAGCACCAGGTAGGTTCGTTTACTCAGCCTGTCATCCTTCCTAAGTTGACAAAATGAGTACGAGCTTATTGGTAAGAGGGGCTGCATCAGGAAAACAGCCACACACATACACACAATCCCAAGTCCTCAACCCTCCCCCAACTCTGTCCTCTCTCTACCACCACACCCAAACTCTGTGTTCCCCTCCCCCTTTCTTCAAAAACCTCAAACCCCCTCCCAACCCAAAGACCTCAACTCCCCTCCTCAAAAACCTCACAGCCCTTGATCCCAACTCTGTCCCCTCTCCCCCTTTCTTCGGCAAGTCCTGAACTGCCCAAATCTCAAGTATTCAACCTCTCTCCAAACCCCAAGTCCTCAATCCCCCCCCACTTCCCAAAGTCTCAATCTACCTCTTCCACTCCTTGCACCCCCACCCCAACTCTCTGTCCTTCCCTCCCAATTTCGTCCGGTTATTAACAATGTTACACAGGGAACGTTGGCACATAAGAAGGCCATTCAGTCTATCATGCCTGTATTGTAGTTCCTGTCCCCATTTGTTAAGAACAACGTAAAAAAAAAAAAATGTTCAATTCACAATCACTTCCCCCTATCCTTCTATCCTATGATTCATGGACAGGTGTTTGTGTGTTTGTTTGTCACGCCACTCGGACTACAGTTCTGGGCCGATTACATCCAGACTTGCTAAATATGATCAATGTAACCCCAATTAATGTATAGGAGTGTTTTTATCTTTGCCGGTAGTCTGGGGAGAGGGGGGAGCGAGGGGGTTCAAGGAGCGGGATGCATATGTAAATGTGTATCATGGAGCACCGCCACGAGGTGGGGCATTACAAATCTCCACCATTTACACTACAGTATTCCTGTCCCCACATTTTCCTGTGTAGTGAGGTGTTTTGAATCAGTAGGTATGTTTTTGCTTCACACATGTAACCCGGGGTTTTTTTTCCACAGAAGGTTTGGTAGGACAGCCCCAAAACTGAAGGAGTAGTTTGGGGATTGACGGCAAACAGGCAGACACTTCTGCTTCATATATCTCCACTCGTCCCATGCTCTTTGAGCTGAAGAAGCTGCAGAAAGCAACCAAGAAAGCCTACACAAGGTAAGCCCTTTGGCTGTTTCAAACCCTTCCCAGAGTTCCTTAACACCTGTAGAGACATTCTCAAAGAGTACACACATGAGAATCCCAATGCTACACACTCCCTCAGTTGTCGGACAATTTTCATCACTTGTTAGCGAATCATCAATGACAGCATAGAGAGAAATGCAAACCAATGAGTCTCCCAATCATGTACCATGTATAAACGTCAAAAGCAGTCAATATATAAATATAAACAAAGACTCACTCACGTCTCTCACCTGTGAATGGAGGGGAATAACCAATTAACTCTCAACTAATAAATTAAACCCAGGCATGTGTGTCACAACCATTTACATAGAAACAGCATCAGTGAAATCCTTCTGCTTGATATTAAGACTTTTCTAATCTTGGGACTCTTGCAATCAAACTCCAAACTGGTTTCTCTGGATAATTTACAAGCTTTGTGCAAAGGATTCATACAATTTCTTTTTTACCTCCTCATTTTTCTGACTTCTTAATAATTATAACTTTGTTTGCTTTTGCCTGTCGGGATGCAGTGGTGTGTGCCTGGTTGGTGTCGTACACTAGACTGTGGTCTCCTCGGTTTAACATGGAATGTACTCACCCGAAGAGAGGACGATCACCTGTCTCTGCTATCATCTGAACTCCAGCACTTGAACATCGGTATTGCAGCATTCTCTGAAGTTCAGAGACTGGATAGTGGTGAGATCATGGCGGGTGGTTACACCTACGATTGGTCTGGTCACTCTGATGGTTACCATGCCCAACAAGTTGCTGTCGCCTTGTCCAATAAGCTGACACCCATGATAATTGAGGTAACACCAGTCAAGGAGAGTATTGTTGCGGTCTTCGCGCCCGCCGGCGTGCGACGGCCACGTAACTCGAATCGCGGCACGTCGCCCACCGGACGGACAATCCAGTCGTGACCCTCTCGGACTAACGCCGGGAACCAGTCACGGGTGGACCTTTCGGTCTCACCGCGATCGAGCCAATCAGCCCCCGCGTGGGATAGGGTTGCTCGCCAAATTCGAACTACCTAAGTACCCACGCGGAGGGTAGACCGGGCGATCGCACCTCGCCGCAGGTCGACTTCGGACACGGGCCACTTAAGCGACCCGTTCCGTACTATCAGAATAACCGAGCGGTGTTATCGTCGACCTCGACGGTTCGATTAAT
This sequence comes from Eptatretus burgeri, assembly GCF_056783735.1. Taxonomy (NCBI): domain Eukaryota; kingdom Metazoa; phylum Chordata; class Myxini; order Myxiniformes; family Myxinidae; genus Eptatretus; species Eptatretus burgeri. The sequence continues at coordinate 67,581,220 of NC_140976.1, read as the reverse complement.
TATCGGGCGTATTCAGCCCACTACCAACCCTTTACGTGAAGCAAGATGAGGATTCAATGGAGGAAAAGACGAAGCGAAGCGGGAGAACAGTTCAACAATAAAGCACATTTATTCGCGGCACACGGGAAGCACACAAATACAATTCCACCAAATGCACACAAAAAAAAGAAAACACAATTCCATTTACACAAAAAGCAAACATAAAAGTGAAAACACAGTGCAGAGCTAATACCGACTACCGAGCACACGGCAACACTTATACAATTCTACTTCACAGACGGCGCCGACAACACATACCCAAAACCAAGGAAAAGAAATACCCTCAAGAATGAGGCAGGCCTGAGGCCGAGACCGGGTCGCGCCTACCCGTCTGGTGATGAGACGCGGAGCGGCGATGGCCCCGCAACCCGCGGGCCTCGCGGACAGTGCCTGGCAGGGGGTGGGAACGGGCCCCCTTGGTCGCACTATCTCAGCGCGGGGGGAAACAGGAGGGGGTTGCTGATGCTCGGGGTATAGAGGATCTTTATTATCCCTGGTGTGCGTCTCCACCTCGGCCAGGTCGCGCTGCCGGCCTCCCTCGGGCGTGCAGCTCCTGGCACCGACGCGAGCACCCCCTCGTCCGACTCTCTTCAGCTTCTCCAGCCACTGCAGGCCTCGGGCTCCAGACTTCCACACTCATCCCCTCCGTTCCGACTCCTTCTCGTTCTCCTTCTCGTTCTGACTCCTTCTCGTTCTCGTTCTCCTTTTCGTTCTGACTGACGAACACCGTCCTTTTATCCCCCCGTAACTTCGCCTTTGACCCCCTCCCTTTGACCTTTCACCTCGCTCCCCATTGGCCCGAGAAAAAGTGGGCGTGAAGGCTTTTTGATCCACAAATTTGCATATATCGATCGCCCTGGGGGCGGGGCCAATTCGCCCCTCGCTCACCGATTGGACGGCAAAAAGTGGGCGTGTGTCGTTTTTGATCCGTTTTTGAAGCAGAAAATCCGTGGTTTTGTACACGCTGTTCAACGTGCGCCCTACACGAGTCCAGCATCGGTGCCCATGAGTGGCGCGAGATGACGGTGATGCGATGGTGGCGAGTTGTGACGGTAAAGGTCGTGGCGGTTGTGGTGAAGCGGCGTTGTGGTTGGTGGTTGTTGTTGTGGTTGTGATGGTAATCATGGCGGTTGGTCCAAAATAAAGATAGTAAAAGAAAAACGGCTATCCTGAAGAGTCGCAGCTCGCCTAAATGACATGTATTCCCACTAGACAACGGGTTTGGGCCTAACTACACATGCACTTGCCGAGATACCTCACCTAAGGGACCTGAATGGTGGTTTGCGAATTTGGTAACCACAACACTACCCCCTTCCCTTTTTACAGACTCGTCCCGAGTCGTCAAATTTTCGTGTGCCATCATGTGTAGTTTTCCCCTAGTACATTTTACCTACGGATCCCTGAGTGCGACATTCATGGTATTCGTGTCCCCAAAATAAATAACCTGAGGGCTGCGTAACTATCTAAACAAACTCACTCACACGGACGACTTAAATAAAATTGCCGGCGCTAAGACAAACATGCCGGGGGCGCACTCATATGTACAGTACATCTTACCTTAACTTACAAATTTTACACTAAACCATGGCCCAGGATCACTGAACTCTGCAAAAGAAAAGCAGTTAGCAGGGAGCCAGGCTGCCCACATGCAGTCTCTGGCTCAAAACAATGCAGGTGACAGGGAACGTGGCTGGCTGCTCACACGCAGTCCAAGGCCTTCCCTTTTGAACTGAACGCAGTGAACCACAACGGTGCATGGGCTGCACAACGCAGTCTCCGTGCCAGCTCAAGTGGCACACGCAATGAGCACAACGAATGGATGCATGGACAGATGGACGCAAACACGGTGCACGGGCCGCCACTGCAGGCCCGTGTTGTAGCTGCCAACAGGGCAGTTCTCGCAGCTTGCAAACTGTTGCCTTGATCCTGGCGCACATGGAAATGAACAGGGGGGGCAAAGCAAAAATTGAACGGGGCTGGTGAACAGGGGCAGTGGGCATGGCATGGCAAAGGTGATCAGGCAAACACAGCCCGCAGAAGAAGGCCGCTGCAGGCAAACACAGCCGGCAGATGAACTGGCCGGCACAGGCCTTGAAGTACCACAGCTGCAGATGATCCGGCCGGCACAGGCCTTGCAGCAAAACAACAGCTGCCGATGAAGTTGGCCGGCCTCCGCCTTGAAGCAAAACACGGCCAGCCGATGAAGTTGGCCAGCTCTTGCCGTTCAGTGGAGGTTGGTGGAGGGAGTGCGGTGGTGCTGGCCACTTGGAAGGCGGGCTCGGACCTACCTACCTGTCTCCCTCCCACCTATCGCCTTTGCCTGTCACTGTACATACCCACTCCCTTAATTTGTCAAACCCCAATTTAGCCCCAGCTTAATTTTTTTTATTATTTTTTTTTTCTTTTACTTCCCCACTATAAATCGTCCCCTAACCCCCTTTATCGTCCTTGTTCGGCTAACCTATTCTGGCACCTAGCCTACTCCCAACCCCTACGTTCCCTTCCCGGAGGGGAATAAGGGAGAGCTAACGTCCTGTGTCGAGGCCCAACGAAGCCTCAGAATGGCCTCCCCAGAGTTCAGCGATCTTAACACCAAGTGGGTCCAGCGGCCCACAACGACAGCGAGGGGATGGATGGTGCGGAGGGGTACATCTCCTAATCTACCCTAACCATTTAACTGTTAAACTACCCCGGGGCTTTCAACAAGCGCCTCTCGCTTAAACTATTGGTTCTAACAACCCAGATTCCCGTCGCCTGTGTTGGTGTCCTCACAATTTCGGGCCTCGCCCCCCAATTTTCTCTCCGTGCCCTCACACGGTCTCCTGGCTGGGACACGTGGCTCCCTTTGGCAGGCACGACCCTCTGCCGAATCTCCCGCTATGGCACCCCGGGCACTACACTGCCTCCGAGCCTACCAGCTCCCTAACACCGGGGAGTGCCCCCCATGGCACCTCCCCTGAAACGCACACGTGGCAGGCCGGCCTCCCGGGCCCCTTTCAGAGGGTCACCCGTGCCCACAACACTGCCCACGCGGCTAATGGCGCCCCGGGCCCCCGCACCAAGCAGGCGCACCCGTGCCCACTACTCTATCCCGGCCCCCCATGGGCCCATGGCCTACCGCGGCCGACTAGCCTGGTGCCCGGGGTACCCTCTCAGCGATACTCACCTTTCGCAGCCACGCTCCCAAGTCCGTCAACAGGGCTCCTGCACCCCTCCAAATGGGTCTCGAGCCTACTTTCCCACCAACAACAAAACGACCTCCATTTTTCAATTTGACTAACCCAGCTAACTCACTTTACTCTGACCCCGGGGTCCCTTGGGCGGGAGTCACTCCTCCCCCCAATCACTCATCGCACCATGCATTCCCCATTCACTCCATAAACACAGACCCGCTGGCCTCACTCACTCACCATGTACTCACCTCACAACCCACAACTCTTCAACACACTCACCGCTGAACTCTGCCATCCTTCTAACTACATCCCCTAACTAACTCGTGCTCCCACGTCGTCCCTTAAACTACAGCACGTTCCTTTTAACCTACGTAGCTAAACTACGTCCCCTCTACACATCCACAAGTCTGTCTCTGTCTTCAAATAATCCCATTAATCAATTCCCCAACCTAAATCTGGCTACAATCCCTCTAACTAATCCATTCCACGGACTCCATGAGGACTTACCCCTGCCCCATGAAGTCGGTCTAGCTAAGCTAACCCTTCCCCCTAACTAGTTTCCATCCTGTGCCCAGGCCAAGGGGGTCTTTCACCCCTTGCCCAGGAATCCTGTGTACCCGAAAGTGAGGCTTGTTCTTTTTTTTTTTTTCTTTACATGCGCAGCGCCAGCGCGGCAACTCAGAGCTCGCGCACTTTGCACCTGCCCGTGACGTCATGCAGCTGCACGTGTTCCTCGTCCCTCCTTGGACGGGACCATCCGGCAGAGATACCCCTCCTGCCGGATTCCAACCCCACGTGCAGCCATGGCGTCACCGTGCGCAAAAAAAAAAACACAAGCCCCACGTCTCGAGGGGTTCCCCACGCGAACACATGTGCTTTGCCCGTTGGAGCTTAACACACACGATCGCGTGGAGAACCCGTCCGGTCCAAATCCATTTACCTGCCTAAACTTTGTCCGTCCGCGGGATCGGCAAATCCACCGCGTGCGTTTCCGGACCGGGACTTCACTCTCGCAAGCGAGCACGTGGCGGTCTCGTGCGTTGCACAGCACGAACCGCGTGCTCACTGCTGGGTGAACCCGGCACGGTCCGCGAAACAACCACAGCCGCTACTCGGCTTTCTCTCCTCTGTCGCCGTCTCCGTGTCCATTCCACACACGCATACCTGCGTGTTACGACGCACACAGTCCACACCATCACATTCACACGGGGAGACGCGGCTGCGTGCTCCCGCATGCCAACCGACATCTCCCTCTCATACCGCTCTCTCACACACACGGTCTCCCTTGCACACAGCGACCTTGCACACGGCCGTTCACTCACGCGTGCCTCACTACTCACACAAACCATACTACTCACACACGCGGGGGCACTCACCCGCGGTGCCTCATCCACACACCGTGCCTCACCCACACACGCGGGGGCACGAACCCGCGGTGCCTCACTCACACACACGGCGACACTCAAACACGCGGTCTCTTCCACACACCGTGCCCCACTCATACACGCGGGGGCACTCAACCGCGGTGCCTCACCCACACACGCGAGGGCACTCACCCGCGGTGCCTCATCCACACTCGCGGGGGCACTCACCCGCGGTGCCTCACCCACACTCGCGGGGGCACTCACCCGCGGTGCCTCACCCACACTCCGTGCCTCATCCACACACGGTTCCTCATCCACACACGGCGTGCTGGGAAGCACGTACTCTGGCTCCATCGCCACCACACCACTCACACACGGGGTCGCTTCCACACACGGGGACGCACTCACACCTTGCACCACACACACAGGGACAACTACACTGGGGATTCGTGTCCCCACAAGGGTCTCCGGGGCCTCTATACCCCCCAAGCTCTCAGTGCACCCGTCCACAGCACCCGTCCCCTCAACCTCGCAAAGCACGACCGAACTCACCTGGTCGTGACTCACCTCAAGGGGGCATACTCCCTCCCCTCGTTCCTGGAGGAGGCCATCCAGGTGCTCGCACCGGGTCCCTGCACGCTCCGCGAGCTCACCCCCATTATCCTCCACTACCTCCGTGTGTGTGTGCGCGTCACTTACCCCGTCTTCATCGTGTAGTCTCTCCTCTATGGTTCCCTTCCCGGCTACCGTCACTGCCAACTCTTCACCCTTTACCTCCCTTGTCTCCACTATTATTATTTCCTTTGTCACGGCCTTCATGCCCGCCTGCAGGCTTCGGCCCATGTTCTGCGTCTCACCCCGGAACTTTTTCATTTCTTCCCTCATTTGCTGTGTATTCGCATCCATCGTCGTTTTCACTTCATTCATTTGCTTGTTCATTTCGTTTTTCATTTCATTTGTATTTGTATCCATCTTCGTTTTTACTTCATTCATTTGTTTGTTCATTGCCGCCAGCATAGCGCATAGCTGGGCCATGTTGGATGCACTCAGCTGAGCCGTTTCGGCAAGGGTTGGGGAAGGGTCTTGGTGGAGAGGGGGGGGGAGGTGTCATACACCGCGGCCGCTGCCGCACCCACCTCGGGCCCTGGGTTCAGTTGGGCGAGTCCGTGTTCCTGCGCAATCAACATTTCCTGCTCGGGGATTCCATCCTGAGCCATGGATTCTACATTACTATTACACATACCTAATCCACCCGGCACCCGCTCGCCTTGAGACGCCATCTTGCTTCTCGTGAAGGGTTAATTTGAATCGCTCGTAATTTGGAGGGAATCGGGGGTCGCTTCTCTCACCCCTGGACCGATTCCCGTGAATTTAGCCGGAGACAGGAGAGCCCGTTTTCCTGTTCTCCGATACCAGTGCCGAGAGGAGGGCGATGAATTTGTATCGCACGACCTGACACCAGTGTTGCGGTCTTCGCGCCCGCCGGCTTGCGACGGCCACGTAACTCGAATCGCGGCACGTCGCCCACCGGACGGACAATCCAGTCGTGACCCTCTCGGACTAACGCCGGGAACCAGTCACGGGTGGACCTTTCGGTCTCACCGCGATCGAGCCAATCAGCCCCCGCGTGGGATAGGGTTGCTCGCCAAATTCGAACTACCTAAGTACCCACGCGGAGGGTAGACCGGGCGATCGCACCTCGCCGCAGGTCGACTTCGGACACGGGCCACTTAAGCGACCCGTTCCGTACTATCAGAATAACCGAGCGGTGTTATCGTCGACCTCGACGGTTCGATTAATTATCGGGCGTATTCAGCCCACTACCAACCCTTTACGTGAAGCAAGATGAGGATTCAATGGAGGAAAAGACGAAGCGAAGCGGGAGAACAGTTCAACAATAAAGCACATTTATTCGCGGCACACGGGAAGCACACAAATACAATTCCACCAAATGCACACAAAAAAAAAAAACACAATTCCATTTACACAAAAAGCAAACATAAAAGTGAAAACACAGTGCAGAGCTAATACCGACTACCGAGCACACGGCAACACTTATACAATTCTACTTCACAGACGGCGCCGACAACACATACCCAAAACCAAGGAAAAGAAATACCCTCAAGAATGAGGCAGGCCTGAGGCCGAGACCGGGTCGCGCCTACCCGTCTGGTGATGAGACGCGGAGCGGCGATGGCCCCGCAACCCGCGGGCCTCGCGGACAGTGCCTGGCAGGGGGTGGGAACGGGGCCCCCTTGGTCGCACTATCTCAGCGCGGGGGGAAACAGGAGGGGGTTGCTGATGCTCGGGGTATAGAGGATCTTTATTATGCCTGGTGTGCGTCTCCACCTCGGCCAGGTCGCGCTGCCGGCCTCCCTCGGGCGTGCAGCTCCTGGCACCGACGCGAGCACCCCCTCGTCCGACTCTCTTCAGCTTCTCCAGCCACTGCAGGCCTCGGGCTCCAGACTTCCACACTCGTCCCCTTCGTTCTCCGTCTCGTTCTCCGTCTCGTTCTCCGTCTCGTTCTCCGTCTCGTTCTCCGTCTCGTTCTCCGTCTCGTTCTCCGTCTCGTTCTCCGTCTCGTTCTCCGTCTCGTTCTCCGTCTCGTTCTCCGTCTCGTTCTCCGTCTCGTTCTCCGTCTCGTTCTCCGTCTCGTTCTCCGTCTCGTTCTCCGTCTCGTTCTCCGTCTCCGTCTCCTTCTCCTTCTCCTTCTCCTTCTCCTTCTCCTTCTCCTTCTCCTTCTCCTTCTCCTTCTCCTTCTCCTTCTCCTTCTCCTTCTCCTTCTCCTTCTCCTTCTCCTTCTCCTTCTCCTTCTCCTTCTCCTTCTCCTTCTCCTTCTCCTTCTCCTTTTCCTTTTCCTTTTCGTTCTGACTGACGAACACCGTCCTTTTATCCCCCCGTAACTTCGCCTTTGACCCCCTCCCTTTGACCTTTCACCTCGCTCCCCATTGGCCCGAGAAAAAGTGGGCGTGAAGGCTTTTTGATCCACAAATTTGCATATATCGATCGCCCTGGGGGCGGGGCCAATTCGCCCCTCGCTCACCGATTGGACGGCAAAAAGTGGGCGTGTGTCGTTTTTGATCCGTTTTTGAAGCAGAAAATCCGTGGTTTTGTACACGCTGTTCAACGTGCGCCCTACACGAGTCCAGCATCGGTGCCCATGAGTGGCGCGAGATGACGGTGATGCGATGGTGGCGAGTTGTGACGGTAAAGGTCGTGGCGGTTGTGGTGAAGCGGCGTTGTGGTTGGTGGTTGTTGTTGTGGTTGTGATGGTAATCATGGCGGTTGGTCCAAAATAAAGATAGTAAAAGAAAAACGGCTATCCTGAAGAGTCGCAGCTCGCCTAAATGACATGTATTCCCACTAGACATCGGGTTTGGGCCTAACTACACATGCACTTGCCGAGATACCTCACCTAAGGGACCTGAATGGTGGTTTGCGAATTTGGTAACCACAACAGTATTATGAGACTTAGGATTCGTCACTCCTTGGGTATCTTCTTCTTTCTGCATATGGCAGCTTAGCTGCAGGGGTAGCTATTATTTCTTGGAAGCACGACTGTGTCGCTGATGCAGTGCCCCTCGACCAGTGCACACTGGTACTCATTTCGCCGACCTCGGAAGGATGATAGGCTGAGTCAACCCCCTGGTGTATTAATTCAGTGGCCAAGGGGGCTTGAACTCAGGATTCTGGGATCCCAAGCTGCCATCCTAATGACTAAGCCAACACCAAGCTATATTCCTTGGGTATCATTTTCCTGGTCTCTGTATCTGCTCTGACTGTGGCACATGATCTCGCTGTGAAGGAGACATTCTTTTCCGCACTCGAGTCTGTGATTGATCAGTGCCCCAGACAAGATACTCTTCTCATATTGAGGGATTTCAATGCATCGACTGGCACTGAGAGGGATGGTTATGAGATATGTGTTGATCTCCATGTGTCTGGAAATGTGAACTAAAATAGCACCAAGTTCCTTGACTTTGCAATAAGTTATGAACTTAGGGTAGCTGATTCATAGTTTCAGTGCCCACAAGCTCATCGCTAGACTTGGTATTCCAACGCTGGTGGTGTGTCAAAGGAGATTGACCATGTGCTCATTGATGATCACTGGAAGATAATCCAGAACTACAGGATCTACTCAAGTTCCTCAATATCAACCACAAGCTTGTTGTAGCAACTCTGAAGTTGCAGCTTAAATCCAGGAGAATGGTACCATCCCAGCCTAGGCTGCATGTTGGCAAGCTCAAGGATGAGAGGGTAGCTGAGGAGTTTGCGAACAGTGGGGATTTGGGGAGGTCTGAGTGTTTCGGTGAATCCTGAAGAGTTGTGGAGTGCCTTCAACACTCCCATCATTGATGTTGCCGGTAGATGTCTTCGAACCTACTATTCGGCAAAGAAGAACTTTGTCTCCCAAGAAACACTCGGTACCATTGACCATAGTCACAGTGCCAGGCTTGATGGCAGAGCTTAGCTGTAGATATATATATATATATATATATATATATATATATATATATATATATATATATATATGAGTCATAAAACTGTACATTCTCTGAGGGTGCACAAGGAGGCCTATTTCTGAGGAATCTGTGAGGGGGTAGACCATCACCTGTGATCAAGCGATTCTCATCCTGCTTGCAGGGGTAGTCGTGCATTGCGTTCCTCCAGACCATCCCTTGGTGTACTGCAGTTATAGCGGAGGGTCGTGGGCTCTAAAAAGAGGAGTCTGAAATGAAGCCCGCTAGGTCGGTTTATTTGAGTGGCTGTACCAGGCTGATCCACCATCTGTTGAGTTGGATGTCAGGGGTGTTACTATCCCTATTTCTGACCCTCCACTCAACTGTGATCCACCTTCATTTGTGGAAACACAGACTGTGGTGAAACAGATGAAATGGTGTAAAGCTCCTGGGATCTGTGGCATCCATGCTGAACTGCTCAATGCTGATAGAAATGCTGTACTCATGTCGTTGCATGCAGTTCTGTGCTCTGTGCTCTGCCTGGGAGATAGGCATCATCCAACCTGACTGGAAGACGGGCCTTGTTGTCCCTCTCTGGAAAGGGAAAGGTGATCGCCAGGACTGCAACAACTATCGAGGGGTGACGCTGGTCTCAGTGCCGGCAAGGTCTTTGCTCAGATAATTCTTGATCACGTTTACCAACATCTGCTTGAGCACCAGCACCCAGAGCAGTCAGGCTTTACACCATAGGTCAATGATTGACTGTATCCTTTCTCTTCGGGTCCTCCTTTCTCTTCCTATCCTTTTGTGATGCTGAGGTCATGATACTAAATTATGCTGACACATCATGTCCAAACTACGAGGCATCTCTGCGGCACTCACGTCTTTTCAGACTGAGATTAAAGCCCTTATGGTCATGAATAAATGAAAGTGGAGATGTCGATTCGGATTCACTAGATCACGACCCTCTTGTGGATCGGCCGGCACAGTTACTATGGTTGGCAGTGAGTGTCCTGGAAGCAGTGGCGGAAAGAGAGTGGCATTTCTAAATGTGGGAGAATTGCATGCTCAGCTGGTGGGTTGCTCAGATTGCTCAGATATCTCAGATATCTCAGATATCTCAGATATGGTATGGTTTACCACAGGATCTGGGTTCAATTCCTGGTCTGGGCATGTATTGTGTTTTTTCCACATATACATGTGCATGTTTGTCTGTTCATTTGTAATTATATACAAGTAGAAGTACATTCAAAGTACACCACCCCGTGCAAATAAATATATAATAAGAAATCCTCCAGAGGTCCCTCCCAACTCCAGGGCACCGTTGGCACCCGGCAATGACGCCGTGCAGAAAGCACATGAAGAAAGAGTTGGGAGGGAGCGGTGTACAATAATTGATTAATGTCATAATTTAAATAAATAAATAATAAGAATAAAACAATTAATTTCCTAATCAATTGGCTAATAGCATACCAAAACTACCACCGTTTCATCTGAATCTGTAACTTTTTGAAAATTAAGTAATTCATCGAAAAATGAATAAATAATCGATTAATTGATTAATGAAAAAAATAAAAAACTACCCTTTATCGCCAAATCACTTGGTCACGGTCATGTCCAAATATCAGCTTCCCAGTTCAAGAGGTGACTGAGATATTGCCTGGATGAGAAAGAAAATAAATAAGGAATTAATAAATCAATCAATTGATTAATCAAAAAATAAGAAATACCGTTTTGCCAAAGCATATCTTCACTTTTGTTCCCAAATTTCAGCTTCCTAGCTCAAAGGATGGCTGAGATATCACCTGGACAAACAAAAAAGAAAGAAAGAAATTGGAGTAAAAACTGAACATTCCCTTCCTTCGGCACCTGCCGATGATGTCATGTATCACCTAGATATGGATTTGGGAAGAAGTGGTGTACATTAATGTCAATCAACACTGTGTCCCAATCCCATGTAATTAACCTCCTCCCACTCTTCCTGCCTCCAGCACAATAGCAGAGCCCATCAACAAAATCAACACTTGCCACGTCCTTTCTCACCCCATCCCTTCTCACCTGACTGTGTCTTCACATTCACCTGACTGTGTCTTGTGTCTTCACATTCTTTCTCTGTTCACTCTGTCCATGCTCCTGCTCCCAAAGTTCTCTTGTATTTGCTTCTCCCATTCTCACAGTTTTGTGCACCGATATCAGAAATCTGAGCTCCATAATCACCTCTGTCCACACGCGATGCTGCAGCAATGCAGCTCATGAACATACGCATTGTATATCTCACGGAAACATTGCTTTCACAGGATCTCTTCTGTGTCTCCCTGGGTCTCAATCACTTCCTCAGTTCTGCTCTAATCGCACTGGTTCTGGTGTACTGCTGTGTACTTTCATTCCTCCCTTCCTTACAACCCCTTCCTCTTGTTGATTGCCTCTAACCCCATGGAGTATATTTTCATTCATGTTCCTCTCCATAACAATCTATTGTTTCTTTGTGTTATGTACCGTTTGCCCCCCTTCCCCCCTCCAATTTTTTCCACCATGTGTGAGGCTCTCTCCACAAACATAAATGGTATGGTCCAATGCTTCCCTCCTTGTTCACTTCATAATTTGTGGAGACTGTAATTTCCACCATGCCAGCTGGCTTGTTGTGGTTCACATATCTCAGTTCATGGCCTAGCAGCTATGTCATTCTGTGATATGACTGGACCTACTCGGTCTGTCTGTTTGCAACAAATATTTTTGTTTTTCACCTTCTCAACATTTGGCGTACTTCATGCTGGTGACATTCTGTGTCCATTGAGGGAAAGGGTGAGGAATGCCGGTCTCCTGAACTTCCCCAACCTCCTGAAACTGAGAAAATAAATGGGCAAAAAATAAATAAAAAACCAAGATAAGGGAAAAACAGAAGAAAGGTGAGTGTGGAGAGGGAATGTTGAAGGAAAAAGGTTGGGAAAACAAAAGGGGGAAAGAATTGTAATAAATGTAATTAAAATGTGTTGGATGAAGAAAAGGTTCCAAACAGTCCACCATTTTGCACGCGTAATTCTTGGTTGACCCCTTTTTGATGAAAATGAACCATCACATTTCTGGTAAACGTCCGCAAAAAAGGGAACAAAATCACTTTTATAAATGCAATGTTGATGAAGATGGAGAATTTAGAACGTAAGTGATTTGAGAAAGAGTTTGGAAACGTGAGCCTCATCCTCATCACCACGACTCGGATTATTCGGAAGATGATGCCACAAACAAAATTACATGCAAGGACGTTTGTCAGTAGCTTAAGATGAAAGATGGACTCCATCATAAACAGATGAACCAGGGTCTGAAAAATCTGCTCACGTGAGAAAAGAAAGTTTTATTGGAAGTGAATCAATCAAAACTTTTTTTCAAGGCTCCTGTAATAGTAGCAGCCGCTGCTTCGAAAGCAAAAAGCTACCCCTGTGGTTCAGGAGGCGCTGAACTTGCACCGTATAATTGTATGGCATGAGTTCAGCATATCGATGGGAAAGTGAGAGAGAAAGAGAGATGAACATAAGAGTTCCATCGGGAATTGCAGCTGTTACAATGCAGTGGCTAATTTGTCCTAATAGCTGCAGCCCTTTAGCATCCTCACTCTCTTGATAACAGGGCCAGAACACAAGGGAAGAATGTGGAACGTTTCATGGAGAACGAGTGCACACACTGAGTGTGGATACAGAGCGACAAGAGACTATCTCTTAGTTATATTTAATTTTCATCTCTTAAGTGGCAATGCTGGAGAATAATTATAATTAAGCATCCCCCGATAGTATAGGTGGTTTATACCTGTTCTACAGTTTGTTTCTGCAATTAGTGCCCCCAATTTTTAATGGAACCCCAGAGATTCTCAGACCCCCGAGGAATACTAAACCACCAAATAGGTTATTTATTTTTTCTTCCTGCAATCCCAATTTCCGAGCTGTATCTCGGAGCCAGCTGGGATGTTTGGATTGAATTTTTTTCCATCAATAATGGCAATATAAAGTACGTGGGGTTGACAATTTATTTTGAGGTCATTACCTCATAAAGACATTTTTCACCGTAACTCGACTAAGGTTTGTCTGATAAGACCAAAATTCCTCATTTGAGATAACCTGGAGAAAGGAACATTTATGCTTAATTTACATCGTACCCCTCTGAATTAAATGTGAAGGCCTTACATCCCTTTGTTTACGAAACCACCATTTAGGTTTTTCTCTCCTTTTCTTTCTGCCAGCGTCCGAGGACTTTCGGAATTATATTTTGCATCAATAATGGGAATAAAAATAATACGGGGTTGATATCATTTTTTTTGACCTTGACCTCTTTTCTAAGGTCATGACCTAATTATGGAAATTTTAACATGTTGCACCATAACTCGACTGAGGTTTATCCGATCAGAACAAAATTGACCTTTATAGATAGCCTAGAGTAAGGCACATTTATGTTTCGTTAACATTATACCCCTCTGGGTTAAAGGTTAAGGTCAAACTGTAGTCTAAAACAAAAAATGCGTTTTTTGTCATTGTTAAATTTTATAATGCAGAATCTGAAATATGGAAGGGCAGACAAACGAGTATTATTACATAGACTAGCTGGTACCTGCGGAACATCCGTGCAATGCAAAATGTGACTCCAACAATTTCATGAAAAGAACAGTTAAATATTATGCAAAACAATTAAATATCTTCCCCTCCCCTCTCCCCTCTTCCCCTCCCCTCTCTTCTCTTCTCTCTGTCCTCTCATCCCCTTCTCTCCACCATCCCTCCTCTCCCTCCACCCTCTCTGTCCTCCTCCCTCCACCCTCTCTCTCCTCCTCTCTCCACCCTCTCTCTCCTCCTCCCACTTTCTCCCCCTCCCCGCATCATGCCACACCATACATTCAAAACGCGATTTTCAAAGCGAAATGCAATTTTTGAACGTGATTTCTCTTTTTTTAAACTCGATTTTAAAACAATGCCATCTTTAAAAGCCATCAATCTTCATTCTTTATAGAATCTAAGAGCTTTTAATGGCAGGCATGTAATGAATGAAATGCATCATTTGCTTGAAAAAAAATATTTAGACCCATTTTGTTTGTGAAAACCGTACGCAGCCTTGAGGCTTCAAATCACCCCAAATTTTTTAACATTCATCAAATCAAAACACGAGACCCCACAAACACACAACTTACCTTGTTCTTCCAAGGAAACACTCCTCTCGCCAAATATCCACACGAAGACCCACTCACGTAACTGCAGCACCGACGCAGGCAACTCGTTGCGGTTCCTTTAAACCGGAGACCAATGAGGCCTCAGAGCTATGCGGAGCGAACAAAATGGTGGTGATTTGATTTTGAAACTCCGCCCTGAATGGACAGACAGACTCGTGGAGAATATATATGATTGTGATTCTTATTACTATTATTATTATTATTATTATTATTATTATTATTATTATTATTATCATCTCGGCATTTATTTTTGAGTGAGTGCAGGAACGTTTTTTTGATTCTCTGTACATTGTGCGATGTTCAGATTTTATTTGGAAATTAATTCTCAGTTTCGTGATGAATGATTCACTCCTGTATTTTATTACTTTGATTAATGTGTTTGGTTAAGAAGAGTCTTAGATTCAGGTGGATCAGGAAACGAAGGTTGCCGTGGGTTATGCTGGCAACATTCAACATCAAGAATGAGGGCCTTGTTGGGGTTGTCGTTTTTTTTAGCTCGCCTGTTCGAAGTACAGAGAGCTATAGTGATACCCCCAGCGTGAGCGTCAGCATGAGCGTGAGCGTGAGCGTGAAAATGTTAAAGTTTTTGGTGCAAGTTATTTTTTCCTTTCTAATGTTTTTATCTACCACACTATTTTTTATACGCCCGATATATATCGGGGCGTATTATGTGATACCAGTCGTCCGTCCGTCCGTCTGTCTGTCTGTCTGTCTCTGTCTGTCTATCTGTCTGTCTGTCTGTCTGTCCGTCCATCCGTTCCTGTCCGCACTCTAACTCCCAAAGTTTTCAACTTTCACGTTTCATATTTGGTGCATAGGTACAGACTGTGGAGAGGGTGTGTGGCGACATACATTCGTCATCTAAAGTGGTTGCCATGGCAACCAGGATGCTGTTTTCCATCCGTTCCTGTCCGCACTCTAACTCCCAAAGTTTTCAACTTTCACGTTTAATATTTGGTACATAGGTACAGACTGTGGAGACAGTGTGTCATGACATATGTTCGTCATCTAAAGTGGTTGTCATGGCAACCAGGATGCTGTTTTTCATCAGTTCTTGTCCACACTCTAACTCCCAGTTTTCAACTTTCACATTTCATATTTGGTACATAGGTACAGACTGTGGAGACGGTGTTTCGCAACATACATTCGTCATCTAAAGTGGTTGCCATGCAACCAGGATGCTGTTTTCCATGTAGTAGCACAATTCTGTATATACCTTCTTGTTCGGGTATATATTGTGCTCACTTGCGCTCTTGTTACTGATTACAATATACAAATACATATATTGCTTTAAATTATACTTCACTGCAATGCTTTATAAAAAATATTAATTATTAGATGTCTTTTAAAAACGATAAATGTATAAACAGGCGAGCATTGGGTGGCTTTGACACCAACTCTGGTTTTTAATGCACAGGACTTATCCAAAAGCTTCCTGGATTGTGAGAATGCTCTGCTCTCAGCAATGTTGAAGTGATGTGCCATTGTGTGT
>NC_140976.1:67515489-67560489 GCF_056783735.1 Eptatretus burgeri | reverse complement strand
TACCTTCGGTTGTGCATTGTGAATGCTCACAAGGAGGGGAAAGGCTACAAAGCTAGTTCGAAGCAGTTCCGAGTGCCAGTTGCCACCATACAAAGCATTATTAGAAAGTACAAGAAGTTCCACACTGTAAAAAGTTGATGCAGCCCTAGAGATGACCCTTCCCTTTCCAGAGAGGTACAACAAGGCCCCTCTTCCAGTCAGTTGAGATTATGCCTGGGTTCCAGGCAAAGCAGAGAACTGCATGTTATGACACGAGTACAGCATTCCCACCAGCATTGAGAAATTTGGCACAGATGCCACAGATCCCATGAGCTTTACCCCATTTCAACAGGTTCTCAGCAGCCTGTGTTTTCCACAAATGAAGGTGGATTACAGTTGAGTGTAGAGTCAGCAATAGTAACATAGGGATAGTAACACCCCTGACTTCCAACTCAACAGATGGTGGGTCAGCCTGGTACAGTCGGTCAAAGTAACCGGCCCAGTGGGCCTTCACTTTGGACTCCTCTGTCAAGAGAGCACCACCCTCCACTCTAACTGCAGTACACTGAGGGATGGGTTTGGAGTAATGCAATGCATGAATTCCCCTGTAAGCAGGACAAGAATCACTTGGCCACAGGATGCTCTACCCCCTCACACATTCCTCTCACATCGGCCTCCTTGTCCACCCTCAGTGTCAGTACAGTTTTATGCCTCAACTGCCTGAACAACTCAGCTCTGCCATGAAGCCTGGCCCTGTGACCCTGGTCATTGGTATCCAGTGTCTCTTGAGAGAAAAAATTCTTCTTTGCCCCATGGTAAGTTCCAAGACATCCACCAGCAACATGAAGGATGGCAGTCTTGAAAGCACTCCACATCTCTTCAGGATTCCCCAAAGCACCCAGACCCCCCAAATCCCCACTCAACCTGTTCGCAAACTCCTCATCCACCCTCTCATCCTTGAGCTTGCCGACATCCAGCCTAGGCACGGATGGCACCATTCTCCAGGATTTAAGCTGCAACTTCAGAGTTGATACAACAAGCCTGTGGTTGGTATTGAGGAACTCCGGTAGACCCTGCAGTTCAGGATCATCCTCCAACAACCATCAACGAGCACATTGTCATTCTCCTTTGCCACACCACCAGCATTGGAATACCAAGTCCAGCGATGAGCCTGTGGGCACTGAAACCATGAACTAGCCACCCTAAGTCCATGACTTCTTGCCAAGTCAAGCAACTTCATGCTATTCTGTTTTAAAGTTGCAGACCCATGGGGACCAACACCTGTCTCATAATCATCCCCATCAGTGACAGTCGAATTGAAATCCCCCAAGACAAGAAAAGTATCTCGCCTCAGGCACTGATCAACCACAGATTCGGGCATGGCCGAGAATGCGTCCTTTACGGTGAGATTACTCACCTCAGTCAGAACATATACAGAGACCAGGGAAACAACACCAAAGGACTGATGAATCCTTCATCTCATAATGCTCTCATTGACCGGTATTACCTCAATTATCATTGGAGAAGCTTATTGTACACAGCTACAGCAACTCCTTGGGCATGGTAACCATCAGATTGACCAGACCAACAGTCGGTGTACCCACCCACCATGGTGATGCCACGATCCGGTCTCTGAACCTCAGAGAGTGTTGTAATACCGATGTCCAAACGCTTGAGCTCAGATGATAACAGCACAGGTGATCATCCTCTCTTTGAGATTGGACATTCCAGGCACCCATCCGAAGGGACCGCCTCAGGTTAACCCAAGGAGACGGCCGTCTGGTGGATGACACCACAGCACCACCCTGACACACACTAGCACAAATTAACCCTGACACAGGTTAATGCAGTTTTACATGATACCTATAGCAAGTCACAGATGTAATCTGGCCTGACCCCACAAGTGCTCACCTCCATTCTTTCATACCACTCTTTTCCTGCCTGTGGAACTGTCTTCTAAGTTCAATATCTTGAGTCCATCCCAACAGAATTTCAAGTCTGCTGCTTCCTGCCATCTGATGGTCTCTCCCAGTTCCACTGAGACCCTACATGTTCCCAAATTCCCCTGCAATCCCTTCTCATTCTGCAGTGGTATTCCACTGTTTAATATTTACTCCATTTTATCTGTTGATACCTTGAAACAGGGTCAGGGAAGGTACCATTCTCCTACCATTCTACCATGCCCCTTGTTTTTCTACTCTCAATGAGCCTGGACAAAAACAAAAAAGACCTTTAATTAACTCTCCAACCGAAGGTGAAGGAGGTTATATTTTCACCCCTTTTGTCTGTTTGCTTGTTTGTGTCCAGGATATCTCAACAATTTTGGACAGATCCAGATGAAATTTTGTGGACATGTTTGGTGTTTGACAAGGCCAAACTGATTCGATTTTGGTGAAGATCTGCATCCGGATCTAATAATTTTTAAAGTGATTCTTCACCATTGAGAGATCGGGCTCAAAAACGATATATAGCACGATATCTCAAAAAGTTTTAGACGGATTCGGATGAAACTTGGTGGATTGGTTGGGAGTGTGACCACGAATAATTGATTCGATTTTCGTGAAGATCTGGATCCGGATCCGGATCTGATAATTTTTAAAGTGATTCTTCACCATTGAGAGATCGGGCTCAAAAATGATATATGGCATGATATTTCAAAAATGTATTGGGCCAGATATGTTCTTGTGGATCAGCAATACGCGGCAGAGGTATGCGCTCCACCTAGTGCCCTTCTCCTTACTTCTTGGATTCCTACTGGACTGACTTCTAAATGCCAAGGCACCTGCTGAATATGCATTATCACTGATCTTTCAAATGTTGTTCGATCTTTTCCTTTCTCCAAAGAAGTAAACTGCTCACAACTATGCTGTGCACATCGCCTTGCAGAAGTGCAGGGTTCACATATCCTGCCACTTGTCTCGTTTAGAGATGGCCAAGAAGAAAACCCTTTTTGAAAATTATTAACAGAGATGACATCTTAAGGAATAGATGGATGACAGTAGGTTAAAGTTGAACAAAACAAGGTTGGAAGAAAATGTGAGTTAACTGTGAGTGCGAGTGTGAGTGTGTGTTGAATATATCAAATTACACCACATTTGTACCACAAGTCTTGAAGGAACAGAATGGGTATACTTAGATGTTCAAGAGACATTACAGCTGTAGAGTTCTTAAATTATTCATCATGCACAAGCGATTATAGAAGCAACAAGAGTCAGATGAAAGTGTCTTAGGGAGATCAACGTGCTCCAAATTGCACCATGCAGTCAGATACATGAACATTTCACTTTACCCTTCAGGGCTCAGGAGCAAACACATTTATACTTAGTTATCTTCATTTTATCATCGGCTTTTGTAAACATCGTCAACCCAAATTTTGAAGATTTCCTCGTTTTTCTATCTACATATTACGTTCACAATGACAGAAGAGGAAAAACAATAAATGGTTTTAGATCCAACAGAGTTTATTCCAAGTAATGAAATCCTGTATTACCCTTTGCATGCAAAGTGAAGAGTAGGGTCAAGCAATTGGTTCATGCATCGGAAGATGAATAGGAAGACAAGTCTTTCGTTTTAAACTACTTTGGCTTTGAATTCATCCCAACTGCACATGTGCAGAGAGGAGTGAGATATTAATATTTTTACTCTCTCTGTCTGGCATTGGAACAAAATTGAAAATCATTTCAAAGAGGAAACTTATTGTTTTTAAGGACGTCACAATGGACACAAACAACGGGCCCGAATAACTAATGTAGGTGTTCGACAGGATGATGTAATAGACGCTGGGTTAAATGGCGGGAAAACCAGGAATTAATTTATTTAAATGCTTTTTAAACCTCTTCAAACCTTTATTTAAATTGAATAAAATACTTGAACACTGTAGAACACAAATCACCATCATACTTCCAAAAATCTCCAGTTTTGTTGTGCTAAAATTTCAACAAAGGTTCGATGGGGTGGTGTACAAGGATGGCGTTCGGGACTGCTTCAATAGCATTAAATTTTCGGATTTTATATTATTTTTTAATGATCGTTAAAATCATTACTTTATTAAAATTTAAGTACAGCAGACCCTCCCGATTTGCGGGTGTTACGTTCTTAAAAACCCCGCATTGGGCAAAACCACAAATGCCTAAAGACCTTATGGGGAAAATATGGTTATGGGACAAAGTCAAAATTTTATCGACTTCGTTGCCAAAAGTTGAAAAATGAAAAACACTTAAAATTGCTGCTGATGATGAAAAATTATGGTATTGATTGAAGACATTGTCGGTCATTGAGATGGCGTCGACGTCCTTGGTGTAGGGTTGTCACGTTGATCAGACTTTGTGAAGGAGGTGATCTTTGTTCTGCATGTCCTTATATAGACCTCCGTTTCAGTTGCCATGACAGTGTCCATCTCACGTTTGAATTTCAAGCACCTCGCCATGAATAGTTTTTTTTGTTTCGGTTTTAATGCCGTTTTCAGAGCTCTGAAGCTCTACGTATGCCACACACCAAAACACTTCAGCTGTAGCAGACAAGTAAAGGGGACTTTATATCGTTAGTCCCGTTTTCTTGTTTGTTTTTTCAACAACGATTTGCAGAGTCAAGGTTCCTCCTGTAGGCCAAGGGCCAGTGGGACCAACCTTGCACCCCCCCCCCACCCCCGCGACAATTTTTCACTGATACCACAGTGTTCATATATATCCCAAGTATCAGAAAAAAGATCTTCCCAGAAAAATAACTCATTTGCACTATGCTTTATTAAGCTGTTTCCATTTTTGCATGTAATTAAGCAATCCAAACACTATTCTACATCTCTGACAACAAAGGAAATATGTTCACTTTATCCCTTGACCCTCCAAACATATGTGTAGATTCGTCATTTACAAATTTCCATGTACCATAAGTTGAGATATTTACGAAAATGAGAATTTCCATAATGGCGGATCATAATTAGCATATCAATGCATTTAAAATTATTTCCACTACTTTCACTCAAACAGAAAATAGTTATGTTTCCCTTAAACACCAACAGACATCATAAGTCGCAGTTATGTATTATATCAGGCCCAGGTAATTAATTCTATTGATTAATCTGATTTCGCATGATTGTCGAACGATTCATTGTGCTTTGTATTTTATGCTAATTAGCCTACTTAAAAAAAAATTCAAAAATTTTAATTTATTTTTTGCCAACCTGGCTTGTATATGGCAACACTTAAGTAATGTTTTTTTTTGACAAAAAACTGACATGTGTGGTAATTACAAGGAAAGAAAATAGAAATTCTTGCCTTTTTGTGGGAATTATTGTCTTTAAGTCAAATTTAATTAATATGCAAATGAGGAAATTAGCATAAACAAAATATATTTTAATACGTAAATGTATAAGCTTTAATTTGACACCAATTTTGTGATTTTATGTTTATATTTGACAGAGGTATTGAATTTTGCTGATCTTTGTGAGATTCGTCTATTTTTGATTAGTTGCCATGGAAACAGCTTAATAAAGCATAGTGCAAATGAGTTATTTTTCTGGGAACATCTTTTTTAGATCCTCGTGGAGGATCTCTAAATCGTACTCACGTTGTTGTTCTTGTGGACTTTTTTGTTTCACAGCCTTCAGTTTTCATCGAAACTTCCTGAAACTTGGCATATATATGTAAAAATGCCCTGCGCAGACAGTAACCATCTCCAATTTAGAAAATTCCTCCTAGAAAAAAAAGTTATGAAGTCAAAATATCTCCCCTAACGGAAATCGCCTAAAAAAATTATCTCCGAAACTTGGCAAGCTTTTTGAATTTTGTTTGTGGGAATTGAACAGGGCATTAGCAGAGGTGAATTACCGCACATATGATACATCACTATGATGTCATTCCTATTTTTTGACATTTTTTGTTTCACAACCCAGAGTTTTCAACGGATCTTCGTGAAACTTGCCAGGTATATGCAGAAAGCCCACGCGCAGACAGGAACCATCTCCGATTTTGGAAATTCTTCCTAGAAAAAAGTTAACGTCATAATATCGCCACTAATGGAAATCGCCTATACCATTATCTCCAAAACTAGTTTCTTTCACAGCCTACAGTTTTCATCGAAACTTCCTGAAACTTGGCATATACATGTAAAAATACCCTGAACAGACAGTAACCATCTCCAATTTTGAAAATTCCTCCTAGGAAAAAAGTTATGACGTCAAAATATCAAAGCTAATGGAAATCGCCGAAAAAAATATCTCCGAAACTAGGCAAGCTTTTTGAATTCTGTTTGTGGGAATCGAACAGGGCATTAGCAAAGATGAATTACCGCACATATGATGCATCACTATGACGTCATATCAATTTTTATGACGTCATTCCTATTTTTTGACTTTTTGTTTCACAACCCAGAGTTTTCATCGGATCTTCATGAAACTTGCCATGTATATGCAGAAAGCCCACGCGCAGGCAGTAACCATCTCCGATTTTGGAAATTCTTCCAAGAAAACAAGCTCAAATGAGCTAAGATCCTCGTTCTCTTAATGATGACGTCATAAAAACAAATATGACGTCATTGTGATGTATCAGGTTTGCGATAAATTATCTGTGCTAATGTCTGGCTTGATTCCCGCAAACAAAATTCAAACAGCTTGCCTAGTTTCGGAGATAATGGTGTAGGCGATTTCCATTAGCGGCGATATTATGACGTATTCCTCTGCGCCAGACTACGATATAGCGATGGACCCATGCCATGATCGGCACATTTTTACCACAATAATTAAACCACGATAGAGTGAAACCGCGCTGCGGAAACCCGTGTTCAGGGAGGGCCCTGCCATACAGAAGTGTATATATATATATATATATATATATATATATATATATATATATATATATATATATATATATATATATATATATATATATAGTTGAACACTGCACCTCGTATCGTGTTCTATGACCTCTCTTCTTTCTTATGTCATGCTCAAGTTAATAGTTCAATCAATATATGAAAAAAAGAAAAATAGTTTTTAACAGAAATAATTTTTGGTTTCTTCATATTCATAATGTCTTCCTCTGTAACATATTCAAAATACTCCCTCGAATATGCATGCCAAACTGGATTTTTATTGGGTGGTGAAAATAAAGTTGAAACCCCCCCCCCCGGTATTTATTGGAATTATTTAGTGAAATGAAATGCCTGATGTTGGCTTGACAGTTAAGCTGGCAAGCTGAAGATTTTCGGGTCTTGAGTTCAAGCTTCTGTTGTGAAGTTGAAACAAACAACACCAGTTGGGTTGACTCAGCCTGTGATCCTTCAAAAGTCAGCAACCAGCTTATTGGTAACAGAGACACTGTATCAGCGGCACAGGTTCCAGAAAGTGATGCAGCCAGTAGCTACAGGCTGCATACGAAACAAGAAACGTGAAATGAAATAGGATGTACAAATTTTTCTCTTTAATTTTACATAAAAAAATTAAATAGAATGTGCTATTAAGATTTATTTAAAATACAATTGGTTACTGTTTTTTGTACACTTATGAGATGATGTATTTTTAAATAACGAAATTAGCTGGGTTATTATTATTATTATATTAATTATATTACAATCTGCTCGCGGTACATTCATTCTACTTTGAAAGTCACAATAATAGAAATATGTATCCTTGACCACTTAAACTTTTGAAGAAAATGTCTGGATTTGTTTGTTTGTACACACATATGACAAGAAATATTTAAAATATCATAAAATAGCTTAATTGTGGTAATGATATAATGTTGTAAATTATATGTCCACGAGGAAGAGTATCGCCATCTCCAGTGATGGAAAGGCCAGCAAAAGTATCCGTCCACAGTGACGGGAGAGGTTTAAGTTAATTTATCAATTTAAATAATATTTCATGGACTTTATGAAGGTTAATTGTGCCGCACTTTTGGTTTCACTCAGAGCCAAACCTCTGATTTATTTATACCGCCGACTGCAAAATGGTGGTGCAACATCGGGCGGCGGAGGTTGGATTTATCTAAAGAGAGGGAAGAATATCCTAGTTGTGAAATAAAATTTGACATCAACACAACTCATGCCTGTTCTCCTGCTATAAATGGGAGACAGATGAATGCACGAATGGGCACCACGGTTCAGAATATATATATAATCATTGACTGTTTATGTTTTGTATCCCAATGATAGGCCGGATCCGCATCTGCACCTGAACCAGGATCGAATTGGCTTGTTCTTTTCATCTACCCAACTGAGAGTGTAAAAGTGGTTTTGGATTGGGGTGATCTGAGATGGTGGTGAACAGCTGTCTTGAAGATCTGGAGGGAAGGATAAAATTGAAGAGGATATGGAAGTTGATTCTGCAGGTGTGGAAAAAGAGGAACGAATGAGTGGAAGTGAGCAATGATCCTGGATTTAGGTAGTTTCACTAGAAGGGGGTTGATGGTTCACCATATGAGCCTGGCAGAAACCTGGGGTTTGGGTGAGGGGGGGGTTGGACAAAGAACACAAAGAGCAGAGGGTGCAAGACCAGAAAGGATGCGGTAGAAGACAGAATAGAGGTGGAAGTCGATGTGGTAGAAGACAGAAAGATCACCGACCTGTCTGCGATTGTGAAGTGATAAGCCCATAGACTCAGCTTCATCGTAGGAGATTTCAATAATCCTGAAGGTCTTTGCTTCCACAGTGTTAAGCTGAGCAAGATGTGAGGCAGCGGAGCCAGCCTATAGGGGAGAGCAGTGTTTCTGGTCACAGCTGATTAAATGTTCACAACTGACTCCTTTGCATGTACTACAAACTGTTGTACATTCAAAACCTACTCTTTTACAACTGTAGCTTGCAGTTTTGCATCCCATCTTGCATGTTTATTGGATAATTTTCATCAGGTTATCTGGACCTGGTGCTTCGTTAGTTTATAGAGGTTTCTGTGTGCCAATCATTCATCCCCATCCCCACTCTGTTGGATATAATAATTTGCCATTCCCCTTCCACTCTTGTATCTGGAAGTATACACTCAGACTGATGTATCACAGCATTTGATGTTGCTGGTAGTACTTGAGGATCCACAAAGCTAAAACCTTTTGTAACTTTCTCTGCAAATGTATTGACACGGAGGCTATCTGTCATCCTTCTTCCTTATTACCTTTGTACAAGGGCTGGCAGGATGGCTTTGAGGTACGAACACTCGCCAATCTGCTGTCTTGCCTGGGTTTGATTCTCGACCCAGATATAAAATATCATTCCAGTGTTTCGCAGACAATTTGTGTGTCATCCCTCAGATGGATGTTAAGTCAGGCGTCTGGCCCATCTGCTAGCATTGTATAGTTGGTGGACGTTAAAGATCCCATGGTGTCCTTCACATAGAGTAGGTGAGTGATCACTGGCACCATGGACGAATTAGTAATTCCTGCCCTAAATATTGCTGGGAAGGCAATGGCAAACCACCTAGCATAACCCCTGCCAAGAAACTGCTTCAGCCGCACTGAACCTGCCTTCTGGGTGAAGGTTGGATTGGAATTACCGAATGTAAGGTTTACGCAATAAAACCTGCATATTGTGGTTTATTTTGAATCAGGAAATGTACCTGCGTTCCTTTTATGGATGTTAAAGGTGCCACAGTATCTTTATTACAAATGAGAATTCAGTTATGAGCCAGATCCCTGGACAAGTTCCAACCTCCTGATTAATTGAAGGATGCTTCAACACATTCGAGCAATGGAGTAACGACCTGTTCACGGTACATTCCCAGTCCTGGATACTTTCACAATTTGGTATGGCTGCTCTGATGCGTCAAGGGAGAGACGACGAACTTAAACTTCCTTTTGATATTTTGTTTCATGACACCATTGTAAATCATACTCGCATGACATCATCATGGTGTGCACATGTAGCAGCTACTATTTGATTGTTTTGTTCAAACGTTGATGTTTCTGGATGAGTACAGTTCATCATAATGAAATGTGCTGAACTCGCGTAAATGATTTTTGTAACAAATTCAGCTCAATAAATTAGATAAGTTAAAAAGGAAAGGGAGTGGGGCATCTATAGTGGGTTTATAAAACGATAAACAGGTAAAAAGAGAAGAGAAGCACCGAACCAAGTCATGCCAACACTCAATGTCCAATCCAATATATATATATATATATATATATATATATATATATATATATATATATATATATATATATATATATATATATATATATATATATATATATACACACACACACACACACACACACACACACACACACACACACACACACACACACACACACACACACACACACACACACACACACACACAAGCAAGTTGGTACCCCCGATAAAGGTCAGGCTGATAGCCCCTTCAATAATTTGTATTGAAAGGTGTATCCATATCGACATGCCATACAGCACATGATCGTCATGGGTACAGAGTTTTGGCAATTTGAAGAATGTACTGTTTAGCAATAATGCTAGTTGATGGAAGCTGAAGAAATTGGCAATGTGGAAGCTGCGTTGACTGTGATAGCGATCGGCGAACTCTGCAGGTTTTTACTTATTTCATGGAATTCATCAGAATTCAGGGTGAAGCGTGTGTATTAAATTTGGAGAAGGCTGGAGGTGAGGTATGGAATTTTATGAAATAAAAAAATGAAAAGAGCGTGACACATATATGGAGCTGGGACAATTTGCTCTTAAATGATAATAATAATAATAATAATAATAATAATAATAATAATAATAATAATAAATGTATGCCAAATTTATATAGCGCATGATAATTTAATATCCTCTACAAACTTTACAAATAAAATCAATTGAAATTTTCAATATTCACCCGAACCAACGTTTATTTCAAATCGGAGAACGACAACAGTAACTTGGAATTTTAATCTCATGTTTGCTAAAAATATATGTTTCGAGCAATGTTTTTAAAAAAAACATTTGTAGGCTGGCTGCTTGACGGATGTGTAGAGGGAGTGAAATCCAGAGAGCAGCTACTTTAAATTCTCGGTCGCTATAGTAATGAGTTGAGACATTTGGGACATTGAGGGAGGAGGGATTGGGCTGTAGATCTCAAGGTGCATGTTGGTACATAAGGGGTGATCATGTACATTGTGTAGGCCAGGTTAATGTTGTTTCGTGCTTTATAGGTGAGTAGATGCATCTTGAACACTATTCTATTTTCAATATAAAGACAGTGCAGATATATATTTTTTTGCATTTATGAGATATTTTGCCTTCTTAGAAGCTTCTCAGTAATTCGAGCAGCAGTGTTTTGTACACGTTGTAGCTGATGGACATCAGATTGTGGCAGACCATAAAGCAGGTTGTTACAGGCATATAATCAGATGGCAACAAACGAGTGCACCAAAACGAACTACATCAGATAGTTCCAGATCTGTCCAATGCATTGAATTGCTGCAGTTGCGGAGCGGCAAACATTCTTAATTTGTTCTTTCATGGTTACGTGATGATCCATAACTGCACCAAGGGTTCTTGCATTGACAATGGACAATGAGAGACTTGTCTACATCACCAACTGCCATGGTCAGTAGATGAGGTACTTTGAGGACCTTTGAGGAACAATGGATGATTTTCCTTCTGGAATCGTTTAATGTAAGTTTATTTTGGGTTGCCCAAAGCTTATCAGCGATGTACGCATTGGGTTGATCCAGTAAGTCCTCGCATTCAGATAGTTTGAATTGATTATCCTCGTTAAGGCATGTAGAAAATGCATTTTTTTCAACATTAAATTTGGTATGGGTCAAGCTCACAAGATGAGGTGAACTGAGCCTTGATGATGCTGATAACTTAAAACTTTCATGAGAGGAACAAACTCCTCTATGGATGCTTCACAGTGTTTGATGACTTCAAATGACAGGTCTTCATTTACTTGCTGATTGAGCTTGCCTCGTAGAAGTCAGATCCTTCTGATTGAAGAAATCACCAAAAGAGTTGGCTAACTGTCGAGGACACTCATATTGGGGTAGAATCGTTTTTGGGGCTGGTGAGGACAACGACGTTCCCACCGGAAAAAGACTCTGTTGGTCAGAGATGTCAATCTTGCCCAGAAAATAATCGACCTTAAAGCAATGAGGTAGTTTATTATATGCCTTACATTGACTTTGGTACATCTCCTTATGAACCAGAAGACCTGACTCGAGTGCGAACGATTCAGCTCTCCTTCTATTCTGCTTGGTTTTATTCACAATTATTACAGTAGACATACATTTATTCTTGTGATTTGGCTTTTACCTATGTACAGATTAGGTAAAAGAGACACAGTGCAGAGTTAAGCTGTTCTATATAACCCCTTATTCTTACAATACATTTGTGCCAAATCAGACTCTCACCAGAGGAAAAGTAGACAAAGGAGAGTGATAAGGACAGTTCGAGGCATTGGTGACCTCTTTACTCACTCAGCACAGACTGGTGAGCCTGAACTGGTCCCAATTGTTTGAAAGGTAAGGAAAGTGTACTGCGATTTGAGGTTGGCAGCCTTTATAGGCATGTTTGCAGAGGCCGAGGGTCATGCTTCTCCCCTTTTGTCCTGAGTGTGGCATGCCCATTGGTCTGGACATACCCCTTCTTGAAGTCGCACTCCCTCTGAGATCACTATCTGCAAAATGGCCCCCAATAACATGGGGGTGCATGTTATGTAGAACATGTTATGAAAGAGAATATGTTATGATATAGAACATATTGTGACAAAGCATGTTTTGATATAGAACATGTTATGATATAGAATGTGTTATGATATAGAACATGTTGTGACAAAGAGCACGTTTTGATATAGAACATGTTATGATGTAGAACATGTTGTGATATAGAACATGTTATGATGTAGAATATGTTATGATATAGAACATGTTATGACAAAGAACATGTTATGATATAGAATATGTTGTGACATAGAACATGTTATGATGTAGAACATGTTATGATGTAGAACAAGTTATGATATAGAATATGTTATGATATAGAATGTGTTATGATGTAGAACATGTTATGATATACAATATGTTATGATATAGAATCTGTTATGATATAGAACATGTTATGATATACAATATGTTATGATATAGAATGTGTTATGATATAGAATGTGTTATGACAAAGAACATGTTATGATGTAGAACATGTTATGACAGAGAATATGTTATGATATAGAATGTGCTATGACAAAGAACTTGTTGTGATATAGAACATGTTATGATGTAGAACATGTTATGATAGAGAATATGTTATGATATAGAATGTGCTATGACAAAGAACATGTTGTGATATAGAACATGTTATGATGTAGAACTTGTTATGATAGAGAACATGTTATGATAGAGAACTTGTTATGACAGAGAACATGTTATGATAGAGAACATGTTATGATATAGAATATGTTATGATATATAATGTGTTATGACAAAGAACGTGTTGTGATCTAGAACATGTTATGATATAGAACTTGTTATGATAGAGAACATGTTATGATAGAGAACTTGTTATGATAGAGAACATGTTATGATTGAGAACATGTTATGATATAGAATATGTTATGATATAGAACATGTTATGATGTAGAACATGTTATGATATAGAATATGTTATGATATAGAATGTGTTATGATATAGAATGTGTTATGACAAAGAACATGTTATGATGTAGAAAATGTTATGACAGAGAATATGTTATGATATAGAATGTGCTATGACAAAGAACATGTTGTGATATAGAACATGTTATGATGTAGAACAATTTATGATAGAGAATATGTTATGATATAGAATGTGCTATGACAAAGAACATGTTGTGATATAAAACATGTTATGATGTAGAACTTGTTATGATAGAGAACATGTTATGATAGAGAACTTGTTATGACAGAGAACATGTTATGATGGAGAACATGTTATGATATAGAATATGTTATGATATAGAATGTGTTATGACAAAGAACGTGTTGTGATCTAGAACATGTTATGATGTAGAACTTGTTATGATAGAGAATATGTTATGATAGAGAACTTGTTATGATAGAGAACATGTTATGATAGAGAACATGTTATGATATAGAATATGTTATGATATAGAATGTGTTATGACAAAGAACGTGTTGTGATATAGAACATGTTATGATGTAGAACATGTTATGATAGAGAACTTGTTATGATATAGAATATGTTATGGTATAGAATG
The DNA here is from genome assembly GCF_056783735.1 of Eptatretus burgeri. Taxonomy (NCBI): domain Eukaryota; kingdom Metazoa; phylum Chordata; class Myxini; order Myxiniformes; family Myxinidae; genus Eptatretus; species Eptatretus burgeri. The sequence goes on along the minus strand of NC_140976.1, from coordinate 67,546,370 downwards.
CGTTATGACAAAGAACGTGTTGTGATATAGAACATGTTATGATATAGAACTTGTTATGATATAGAACATGTTATGATGTAGAATATGTTATGATAGAGAACATGTTATGATATAGAATATGTTATGATAGAGAACATGTTATGATATAGAATATGTTATGATATAGAATGTGTTATGACAAAGAACGTGTTGTGATATAGAACATGTTATGATATAGAACTTGTTATGATAGAGAACATGTTATAATGTAGAATATGTTATGACATATAACGTGTTATGACATGAAATCTTAAATGTGTTATGACACAGGAAGTGTTATGATATTGAAGGTGTTATGATCTCGTCCTGTAGAACATGTTATGATATAGAATATGATGTGAAATATGTTATGATATAGAATATGATGTAGAACATGTTATGATATAGAATATGATGTGGAACGTGTTATGATGTCATCCTGTAGAACATGTTATGATATAGACTATGATGTAGAACATGTTATGATCTACAATATGATGTGGAACATGTTATGATGTAGTCGTGTAGAACATGTTATGAAAAAGAATATGATGTAGAACATGTTATGATCTAGAATATGATGTGGAACGTGTTATGATGTAGTCGTGTAGAACATGTTATAATATAGAATATGATGTAAAATATGTTATGATATAGAATATGATGTAGAACATGTTATAATGTAGAAAATGATGTAAAATATGTTATGATATAGAATATGAAGTGGAACATGTTATAATGTAGAAAATGATGTGAAATATGTTATGATATAGAATATGAAGTGGAACATGTTATAATATAGAATATGATGTAAAATATGTTATGATATAGAATATGATGTAGAACATGTTATGATATAGAATATGATGTGGAACATGTTATAATATAGAATATGATGTAAAATATGTTATGATATAGAATATGATGTGGAACATGTTATGATGTAGTCGTGTAGAACATGTTATGATATAGAATATGATGTAGAACATGTTATGATCTAGAATATGATGGAGAACGTGTTATGATGTAGTCCTGTAGAACATGTTATGACATAGAATATGATGTGGAACGTGTTATGATATAGTCCTGTAGAACATGTTATGATATAGAATATGATGTGGAACGTGTTATGATGTAGTCGTGTAGAACATGTTATGATCTAGAATATGATTTAGAACATGTTATGATCTAGAATATGATGTGGAACGTGTTATGATGTAGTCGTGTAGAACATGTTATGATATAGAATATGGTGTGGAACGTGTTATGATGTAGTTCTGTAGAACATGTTATAATATAGAACATGATGTAAAATATGTTATGATATAGAATATGATGTAGAACATGTTATAATATAGAATACGATGTAAAATATGTTGTGATATGGAATATGATGTAGAACATGTTATGATATAGAATATGATGTGGAACGTGTTTTGATGTAGTCGTGTAGAACATGTTATGATATAGAATATGATGTAGAACATGTTATGATATAGAATATGATGTGAAACATGTGATGATGCAGTCGTGTAGAACATGTTATGATATAGAATATGATTTAGAACATGTTATGATATTGAATATGATGTGGAACGTGTTATGATGTAGTCGTGTAGAACATGTTATGAGATAGAATGTGATGTAGAACATGTTATGATATAGAATATGATGTGGAACGTGCTATGATGTAGTCGTGTAGAACTTGTTATGATATAGAATATGATGTAGAACATGTTATGATCTAGAATATGATGTGGAATGTGTTATGATGTAGTCTTGTAGAACATGTTATGATATAGAATATGATGTAGAACACATTATGATGTAGAATATGATGTGGAACATGTTATGATGTAGTCCTGTAGAACATGTTATAATATAGAATATGATGTAAAATATGTTTTGATATTGAATATGATGTAGAACATGTTATGATATAGAATATGATGTGGAACGTGTTATGATGTAGTCATGTAGAACATGTGATATAGAATATGATATATAATGCTCGGTTCCCACTGTCGTGTGATCCGTTACAAACGCCACCATTGTCCATTCCTAGCTGATCATGGAATTTCTCTGAAAGCTGTTCCCACTATCACGATGCACGGCACAATTGAAATCGTGGTCTCACAGAGCGTGGTGTTTGTCTTGTCTTCGATCGATCCCGATCACCACGATTAGGAAGCACGATTAGATGCGATCTGTCGCGCTTTGTTACGATGCAATACGATCTGATACGATGATCCCGATTGACAATTGATCGTAGAAAAATTTTGAACTGCTCAAAAATTTTCTACAATTAACACGATTGCCATGACTGACCTCAAGATCTGATAAGATTTGATAGGATCACCACAATTAGTCCACGATTAAGACCACGATTTCAATCGTGCCGCGCATCGTGATGGTGGGAACCTCGCATAACATGATATAAAAACTGATATAGAACGCGTTGTGATAGTGGGAACCGAGCATAACGTGGTATAAAAACTGATATAGAATGCATCGTGATAGTGGGAACCTAGCATAACATCATATAAAAACTGATATAGAACGCGTTGTGATAGTGGGAACCGAGCATAACGTGATATAAAAACTGATATAGAACGCATCGTGATAGTGGGAACCTTGCATAACGTGATATAAAAACTGATATAGAACGCATCATGATCGTGGAAACCGAGCATAACGTGATATAAAAACTGATATAGAACGCGTTGTGATAGTGGGAACCTAGCATAACGTGATATAAAAACTGATATAGAACGCATCGTGATCGTGGGAACCTAGCATAACGTGATATAAAAACTGATATAGAATGCGTTGTGATCGTGGGAACCTAGCATAATGTGATATAAAAACTGATATAGTACGCTTCGTGATAGTGGGAACCTAGCATAACGTGATATAAAAACTGATATAGAACGCAGCGTGATCATGGGAACCTAGCATAATGTGATATAAAAACTGATATAGAACGCGTTGTGATAGTGGAAACCTAGCATAATGTGATATAAAACTGATATAGAACGCGTTGTGATCGTGGGAACCTAGCATAATGTGATATAAAAACTGATATAGAACGCATTGTGATCGTGGGAACCTAGCATAATGTGATATAAAAACTGATATAGAACGCGTTGTGATAGTGGAAACTGAGCATAACATGATATAAAAACTGATATAGAACGCATCGTGATCGTGGGAACCTAGCATAACGTGATATAAAAACTGATATAGAACGCATCGTGATCGTGGGAACCTAGCATAATGTGATATAAAAACTGATATAGAACGCGTTGTGATCGTGGGAACCTAGCATAATGTGATATAAAAACTGATATAGAACGCATCGTGATCGTGGGAACCTAGCATAATGTGATATAAAAACTGATATAGAACGCGTTGTGATAGTGGAAACCTAGCATAACGTGATATAAAAACTGATATAGAACGCGTTGTGATCGTGGGAACCTAGCATAATGTGATATAAAAACTGATATAGAACGCATCGTGATCGTGGGAACCTAGCATAATGTGATATAAAAACTGATATAGAACGCGTTGTGATAGTGGAAACCGAGCATAACATGATATAAAAACTGATATAGAACGCATCGTGATCGTGTGAACCGAGCATAACGTGATATAAAAACTGATATAGAACGCATCGTGATATAGAGCATGTTGTGATATAAATATGATATAGAACGTGTTTTAATATAGAACATTTTGTTATGTAGAATATGATATATAGACTGTGGGCCGACCTCTTGTTTTGTTTAGTCTCGTGAAAACAACAAAAACAATACAATTTTTTCGTCTTTCATTAATTAAAATGATCTTGGGTTGGTGTGGTGTTCGCACATGCATGATGGGCTGAATGGCCTCAACCTGTGTTGGATTTCCTTCTCGTCCTTGTTGACCCACCTCGTCTATCTACCTGTATTTATAATACTAGTACGTGCCCATACATACATGGCCGTACGTGCAAAAAAATAAAAATAAAATAAAAATAAAACTTTCAAACCGCGAGCCACAAACAATGACAGAGGCAGTTCCTTCGCTCTTGCGTGCCCGTACGAGTGTGGCCATACATGCAAACCAAAAAAAAACAAAAAACTTTCAAACCGCGACGGCCGTTCCGTTCTAAACCAAAAAAAATAAAAAACTTTCAAACCGCGACAGCCGAAAAAAAAAAAAACTTTTATATTTTTCAAACAACCACACTGGCCGTTCCTTCACTCTCGCGTGCCCGTATGTGCAACCCCCCCCCAAAACTTTCAAACCGCAAGCCAGAAACAACCACACAGGCCGTTCCTTCACTCCCGCGTGCCCGTACGTGCACCCCTCCCCCCCCCAAAAAAAACTTTCAAACCGCAAGCCAGAAACAAGTACACAGGCCGTTCCTTCGCTCTCGTAAACGACGACTGGATTTGATAGACGACTGGATCATTGTGTTTATCTATAAATGCGCATAAGAAATCGAGAAATTATGAGAATACAGTAAGTCATCACTATCCAGAAGTAGTGCGTGCCCGTACGGAATGTTCACATGCATTCCACGAATTATCGCTTGCATTGAAGTAACAACTGCTGTGATACTTACACACACAGAGTTCATTAAAACCCAAATTAAAATCAAGTTTACCTCCCTGTCTTTGCTTGCCGTGACATTCGCTGCCATTGACCATTGCCACTCCTATGCCACGGTAACTAAGGCACCGATCCCCATCGAAACCGGCACGGCACGTCATCGTCGGCGGCTGCGCACCGGCCTATGCAGCAACGTGTCCTTTCATTGGTTGGTAAATAAAGGGCCATAATTGGGAACCACTTGTCCGATTAATATCAAACCTTGATGTGAAAATATTATAGAAATCATATCTGAAACTCGTCAAGCACCAACCTTGTACATCTTTTCAAAATATGGAAAAAAACACCCGAAATTGTGACAATTGATTGTAAACATCGTCCAATCACAGCGCTCTTGACGTACAGCACCACATCCATCAACCAATCACGCGCTTCGTTGCAGACAAGATGTAAACTCACTCGCTGTCATGGTGGTGTACATGTCGTCTGATGCTGGTACATGTCGTCTGATGCTGGTCCTGCCGAAGATTCTGAAGGCAGTTCTTCAGGGTTCTGTTTGATGCATGTCATCAACACCCACAGCAAAGTAGTTCCTTTTAGTGAGAAAAATATTAAGAAATTTCAGGAATGTGCTGCTCAGTGGATTGATGTGGATGGAAGCCCCGGAAGTAAGGTCGCCCTCAAGGTGCTACTAGTACACCACAGCCAGCACAGGCTCGGTGTGGGGATTGCAGCTGCTGGAGCTGCCGAATGCCGCGCCTGGTGATTATCATGATGATCAGGTCAGGTATGGGAGCATGTGCCAGAACAGCGCGTCGCTGCGTCCACTTTCCGCCGGTACTCCAGGGGCCTCCGTCTGGCCATCCCCCAGGCAGATGCCAGGCCCATCCCCATCTCCTTGAGATGATGGTCAACCTGTTGCAACCATGAGGCACGTGGTCGACCCACTGGCCTCCTCCACTCATGAGACTCCCTCGCTGAGAGAATCTGGTGAGCAGGATCAGAGTCAGGAAAACGAGCCACATGTCCATACAGCCGCAACTGACGCTCACGGACTATGCAGGTAACAAATCTCATCCGAGTCTCTCTCAGCAACCGCTCGTTGGACACAAAATCCGACCAGCGATAGCCAAGGATTCTCCGAAGAGACCTGGTACCAAAGGAATTAAGTCTCCGTCTCAGATCCTTGGTCAGAGTCCAAGTCTCGCACCCATAGAGCAAGACTGGAAGTACCAAGGACCTGAAGACTCGGACTTTCGTCCTCCCGCACAGGTACCGGCAGCGCCACACCCCATGATCCAGTGAATCCATGACTCCCCAGGCCCGACCCAGACGTCTATTGACCTCTGACTCGCAGCCAGCAGAGACATGAATATCACTGCCAAGGTAAGTGAATCTCTCCACGACCTCAACATCCTCACCACAAACAGACACAGACAGGACAGCAGCATCCAAGATATCACCGAAAGCCTGGATCTTAGTTTTGACCCAAGAAACCCGTAATCCCAACGGCTCCGACTCCTCATTCAGCACCTCGAGGGCCCCCAAGAGGATGTCTAAAGTCTCCGCAAAGATGACTGCATCATCTGCAAAGTCAAGGTCCGAGATCTTGACATTCCCAAATGACGCGCCGCAACTTGATCTCTCCGACATCCTCCCTAGAATCCAGTCCATACAAGTGCTGAAAAGTGTGGGGGCAAGTACACATCCCTGACGAACTCCAGTAACAACTGGAAATAAGTCAGAGATGGTACCACCACACTTCACAGCACTCTCAGTACCAGAGTAGAGTTCAGATATCAGATCGATCAGTTTTGGTGGCACCCCACGAAGACCAAGAATCCTCCAGAGGACATCCCGATTCACTGAATCGAACGCTTTACAGAGATCAACATAGGCTGCAAGCAGCCCCTGCCGAAACTCTCGTCTGCGTTCGGTGAGGACACGAAGTGCAAGGATACGGTCAATCGTTGACCTCTTTGGTGTAAAGCCTGACTGCTCTGGATGCTGGTGCTCAAGCAGATGGTGGCGAACCCTATTGAGAATTATCCGAGCAAAGACCTTGCCCGGCACTGAGAGCAGCGTCACCCCTCGGTAGTTGTTGCAGTCTTGGCGATCACCCTTCCCTTTCCAGAGAGGGACAACAAGGCCCCTCTTCCAGTTAGTTGGGATGATGCCTGTGTTCCAGGCAGAGCACAAAACTGCATGCAACGACACGAGTGCAGCATTTCCACCAGCCTTGAGAAGTTCGGCATGGATGCCACAGATCCCTGGAGCTTTGCCCCGTTTCAACTGGTTCACCGCAGCCCGTGTTTCCACAAGCGTAGGTGGACCACAGTTGATTCGAGGGTCAGCAACAGGGATTGTAACACCCTTGACGTCCAACTCGACAGTTGGGGGATCAGCCTGGTACAACCGCTCAAAGTAACCTGCCCAGCGGGCCTTCACTTCAGACTCCTCTGTCAAGAGCCTACCACTCTCTGCTCGAACTGTAGTGCTCCGAGGGATGGGCTTGGATGAACGTAATGCGTGAATTCCCCTGTAAGCGGGACGAGAATCACCTGTCCACAGGTGATGCTCTACCCCCTCACAGATTCCTCGCACATAGGCCTCCTTGTCCACCCTCAGTGCACGTACAGTTTTACGCCTCAGCTCCCTGAACAGCTCAGCTCTGCCATTCAGCCTGGCCCTGCGACTCTGGTCAATGGTATCCAGTGTCCCTTGAGAGACAAAATTCTTCTTTGCCCTGCGGTGAGCTCCAAGACATCCACCGGCAACATCAAGGACGGTGGTCTTGAAGGCGCTCCACAACTCTTCAGGACCCCCAAAGTACCCAGACCCCCAAGTGTCCACTCAGCCTGTTCGCAAACTCCTCAGCTACTCTCTCATCCCTGAGCTTGGCAACATCCAGCCTCGGCTGGGATGGTACCATTCTCCAGGATTTAAGGTGCAGCTTTAGAGTTGCTACAACAAGCCTGTGGTCAGTATTGAGGAACTGAGCACTCTGGTAGAACCTGCAGTTCTGGATCATCCTCCAACGACCGTCAATGAGGACATGGTCAATCTCCTTTGCCACACCACCAGCGTTGGAATACCAAGTCCAGCGATGAGCTTGTGGGCGCTGAAACCATGAACCAGCCACCCTAAGTCCATGACTTCTTGCAAAGTCAAGGAACTTAGTGCCATTCTGGTTCATAGTTCCTGACCCATGGGGACCAACACACACCTCATAACCGTCCCTATCAGTTCCAGTCGATGCATTGAAATCCTCCAAGACTAGAAGTGTATCTCGTCTGGGGCACTGATCAACCACAGACTCGAGTGTGGCGTAGAATGTGTCCTTCACGGTGAGATCACTCGCCTCAGTCGGAGCATAAACAGAGACCAGGGAAATGACACCTAAGGAGTGACGAATCCTTAATCTCATAATACGCTCGTTGACCGGTGTTACCTCAATTATCATTGGGGTCAGCTTATTGGACACAGCTACAGCAACTCCTTGGGTATGGTAACCATCAGAGTGACCAGACCAATAGTAGGTGTAACCACCCACCATTATCTCGCCGCAATCTGGTCTCCGAACCTCAGAGAGAGCTGCAATCCCGATGTCCAAACGCTTGAGCTCAGATGATAACAGAGACAGGTGATCATCCTCTCTTAGGGATAGGACATTCCAGGCACCCACCCGAAGGGACCGCCTCAGGTTAACCCAAGGAGACCGCCGTCTGGTGGACGACACCTCAGCACCACTCCGACACACTCTCCCGCAATCTGACCCAGGGATGTTACCCCGTGGTTTCCCTCCTATCAAAGATTGGGGGTCCCGAAGGCTTTGCCCCAATCCCGTCATCCGGTGAGCTGCCCTGCGAAGGGAAGCTGCACAGGAGGTACTCCCACGGAGTGGGTTTTCAGATTTTTTTGCGTTTTTGCGTTTTGCGGAATGAAGGGTTTTACGGTGGCCGGAGTGCAAATCCTGCCACCAACCTCCTAATAAGAAGTGACCCAACTGCAGGAGGACATCCGCAGACACAGTTGGGCACTAGATATTGGTAGGATCTCCTTTCTACCATTAACTAATTTTTGACAGAATAGTCAAAATCAATACTCAGTGATCACTACACTATAGAATCTAACTGTCCTGAATCCGACTGGATGTTCTGCTCTAAATTCTGCTGTCATTTATATTTATCCTCTTCCTAGTAATCTACACTCTTGCTCATTTCCCATCCTAACTACTTAATAAAATGTAGTGGTGAGTGTATATCATTGCTTGAATGTTATTTTTTCAATATATGGAAAGAAGTAACTACTTCTTTACAAAAGAAGTCCACTTTGTAGTTGATACAGCAAAGACAGCATCAAGAACGCTGATAGGGGAAGACGTTCAGTGGGTGGCAGCTTGCTAACAAAAATCCACAGTGCAGATCAGCAGGTACCTCACCAATGGAAGAAGTTTCTGGCATGTGGCAAGAGCAAAGCAGAGCTGATCAGGTTTTTTTTCCAGACTTGGAGGAAGAAACCAGCTGAATGTCTGAAGAAAGTCAAGGTGTTGGTTGCTCATGATGGGGAGTGCCATGAGTTTACAGACAAGAATGAGCAAATGATTGTTTGCTCTGTGCAAGAACAAGAGTGTAACCACGAAGAAGCAGATACTCATCTTTTCCTTCACTGCCTGTATGCTGCTCGATATGAGCCATCAAGTTCAACAGATAGGGCCCCATACCTGGTCCTAATCAAAAGTCCTGACACAGACGTCTTTGTGATTGGAATCACCATGGCTGAGCATATTGGAGCAGAGGTATTGTTCCACACTGGAAGAGGTAACAATTGGAGGACCCTGAGTCTATCAAAGATAATCTCACATCTGGGACCAGATGTCAGCAAAGCCTTGATATCACTACACTGTCTCACAGGTTGTGATTCGGTCAGCTGTTTTCATGGAAAGTCTAAACCCAAAGCCTTAAAGTTGTTTGCAAGTGACACTGCTTGCCATCCTGTCTTTCAAGAGTCGGGGAGTTCATTCACAGTCAGTGATGAATTGTTGAAAGGTGCGGATAAATTTGTCAATGAAGCCAGATCCAATCTGTTGCTTATGTTAACCAAATCGGAGGCACGTCTTCCACCCAATGCAGACTCTCTCAAGAAGCACGTCATGTGAGCAAATTACCAGGCTGCTGTACACACTAGATGTCTGGAACAGTTTCCACCAATTCCTAGTCCAAATGGACATGGATGGAAAGTTGTAGATGATGAATTAGACATCGACTGGGGTGATCTGCCTCCAGCTCCGAGCAGCTTGCTTGAACTAACATATTGTTCATGTAAGAAAACTAGCTATGAGAAGCCGTCTGGTACTGGCGAAGAAACATGTTCTTGTCGACGGCATGGTGTGTCATGTACGGAGCTTTGCAAGTGTGTCGACTGCAGAAACTCTATTACCACGAAAGAGTTAGATTCTGATGACGAAGAATCAGATGAGGAGTAGATGCTCCATGACACAGTGACCATGTCATCATTGTGTGATACCACAGTGTTTTACATTGATGTACATGAGCGTGTTAAACATGAAATAATTCATTTGAAAGAAAGGCTACTATTTTTTCTTGTACTTTTAAAATAAAACGAGTGCGTGCCCGTATGTGCCTGGCCATACGTGCGTGGCCATACGTGCAAAAAAAAAACAAAAAAACTTTCAAACGGCGTGCCAGAAGCAACAAACACACAGGCCGTTCCTTCGCTCTCGCGTGCCCGTACGTGCGTGGCCGTACATGCAAAAAAAAAACTTTCAAACCGTGTGCCAAAAACAACAACCACACAGGCCGCTCCTACGCTCTCGCATGCCTATACGTGCGTGGCCGTACATGAGTGGCCGTACGTGCAAAAAAACAAAAACTTTCAAACAACCACACAGGGTGTTCCTTTGCTCTCGTAAACGACGACTGGATTGGAGCATTGTGTTTATCTTTAAATGCGCATAAGAAATCGAGAAATTATTAGAATACAGTAAGTCATCACTATCCGGAAGTCCGTACGTCGTAACCCGTAATGGAGAACATGCTGGGTGCAAAACTCCAAGCAACGTGTCCTGTCATTGGTAACTAAATGGCGCCCTTTCCCCATCGGCCACGCCCATGCAGCAATGTGTCCTGTCATTGGTTTGGTAAATAAATGGTCATAACTTGGGTTCCCCTTGTCCGATTAATATCAAACCTTGAAAAGGCACATCCTCAGGTCCCCAGAAATATACCTGGCAAGTTTCAATTACATCGGACCAGTGGTTGTCGAGAAACAGCGGTCACACACACACACACACACACACACACACACACACACACACACACACACACACACACACACACACACACACACATTGCTGGAATTATAGATAGATGATTAAAACACAATGTGAGTAGTCTCCCTATTATATGAATACACAGACATCAGAATTCCTACAGAGTAATACACAGCTATCTCAGAATGGACACAAGATGGTGCTCTAGGTTTTGCTAATTAGCATAACTAATTAATGTGCAACTATTTGCACTGACGAGATGTGAATTCTTTCCAAGTGATTTTTTATCTTAATCTATGCAAAATTTCAGGTAGATACACAAGGTGGGTCACGAAAGTCAAAAACTAGACACATTTTGGATGCTCGGCCCACGGTCTAATATAATGTGTTATGATATAGAACATGGTGTGAGATAGAATATGATATAGAACATGACATGATATGACATTTTTTGACTACAGCTAGTGGTAGCTGGCTGACAATAATGAAGTGGCACAAATCATCAAACAGCTGAATGGTTGGTGCTTTTTGGGCGATTTTATTTCATTTTACCTTCGACTGTAACAGCATTTTTCATTTGCCTGTCTTGCTCCTTTTTCTCTTGAGAAGGCAAGGCTCATGGAAGGGCTAGAATGCTAATTTTTAGTTAATGTTTTGTTTTATAACCTTCCTACCATGATGTTTGTTACGGTGTTGTGTATCACATCATGAGTGGCTCAAATTTATTATTATATTTGAATAGTAAGCAAAGCTCGAATTGTACAGGTGGGACATTTAATTCTCATTTTTTTCCGCACAACCATTAAAGGTTTGGATCCTTTCCTTAGAACCTCATCGTCGTGTGACATGTCAGCAGGTGCAGTTGTTTGATATTTTATATTTTTGGTCTTTCTCGCTATTTTGCCTTCAAATCGCTTTGACTTTGCCTGCGCTTTCTTTGACCCTTCGTAGTCACTGTTATCAAATACCCTGAGCATTTTGGCAAGTTTATTAGTTACAGTATTGTGTGTGTGTAATTGAAAATTACTCCCTAGCTATCTTATCTCCTGAGCGGGAATTAGTTAATGGAAGAATGTCTCCAATAAGTGACAAGCAGCTGAGAGCATTTCAAGTCACAGCATAGCTGAACCCACAAGCAGAACACTTTGACTAGAGGCCCCCGAGCCTGCATGACTGCCCCTATGTGAAAACGTTTATTAAAACGAGTATCAAATTGATATAATTGCCACGTCTCACGGTATCTTCATAGCATTTCTGCTTCCATTTACTCTTTCAAACTTTCACTTTCTGCTGTCTTGCAAAAGAGTGCTAATTGGTTTCAGGCCCCATCAGATGTGCTTTCAATCACACATCTTACACAAACGAAACTTTGTTCCTTCTAATCTGTGAAAAACAATGACACACACACACCTCATTTTTACATTTCTGCTCCTCCAAATTTAATCTCACACACACACACACACACACACACACACACACACACACACACACACACACACACACACACACACACACACACACACACACACACACAGCAATAAAAGGCAATGTGTGTATCTCCTCTATTTTTTTTTTTTGTATACCTTGGTCGAGGCTCGTATGAGAGCTAACACACAACTCACAGCAAGGAGGCATGAGACAAGAGGGGTGGGAGTGGAAGAGACAAAACAGTGGGGAACAGACACATTAGGTGAACTGTGGAAGGGAGAGGGATGGGGATGGGACGGGGAACATGGCGAAGAGAAGATGGACATTACAGGGACTTTCAGGAAGGAAAGCAGGAGAAATTAAGGAAGTGGGCTTGGGTGGATTATCGGGGGTAGAAAAGATCGAGGATTTGGATGGGGGAAGATAAGAGGTGGTGGTGAACAGCTGTTTTGAAAGCCCGGAGGGAAGAATGGGAAAGAATAGAGTGAGGAAGTTTATTCCAAAGGCGGGAAAAAAGAGGAATGAAAGAGTGAAGATGCGCAGTGATTCGTGATTTTGGTAGTTTTACCAGAAGGGGGTTGTTGGCGGACCTTGAGCGCCCTGTGGAAATGTGGAGGGGACAAATCGCAGAGAGAGCAGGGGGGGCATGGCTGGAGAGGAGTCGGTAGAAGACAGAAAGACCACCGACCAACCTGCGGTGATTGAGTGAGAGGCCCAAAGACTCAGCTTCATTGCGGGAGATGCCGATGATCTTAAATGCCCTGGTTTCGACAGCGTGAAGCCGAGAAAGGTGGGAGGCAGGAGCACCAGCCCAGAGGGGAGAGCAGTACTCCATCAGGCTACGGACAAAAGCTTTGTAAGTGGTCAGGAGCTCAAGAGGGCCGAGGAAGGACTTTGCACGACGGAGGATTCCCAGTCGGCGACTGGCTTTTGAGGCGAGGTTGGAAATGTGACTTTCCCAGGAAAGGTCATGGCAGATAGTGAGACCTAGAAGCTTGAAAGAAAAGACTTCTTCCAGAGGATTGTTGAGAAAGTGGATGGGGGGGGGGGTTTCTAAATGGTCCTTTTGAAGAGACATAGTGAGAGTGTGAGATTTGTTTGGATTGAAAGACATGTTCCACATGTTGGACCAGTTTGTGATTTTATCCAGATCTGCAGTGAGCGAAGAAGCTGCTGCTTGCCCGTCTGAGGGATGACAGATGGTACGGCAGAGGGTGGAGTCATCGGCAAAGAGAAATAGAGGATTTTCCAGAGAGTCCGAGAGATCATTGATGAAAACCAGAAAAAGAACAGGGCCCAGAACGCTACCTTGAGGAACTGCAGCCTGCACAGGAAGAGGGGATGAAAGAACTCCATTTAGGGACACACGTTGACTGCGACAGGAGAGGAAGTCTGCGAGCCATGAGTGGAGATGGCCTTGAATACCATGGGAAGAGAGTTTGGTGAGTAGTGCAGGGTGCCAGACTGTGTCAAAAGCACGTGATATGTCCAGGGATACGGCTCGGATTTCCTGTCTGGCATTGAGGACCTCCATCCATTGATGGGAGAGCAGAAGCAGCATATCCAGGGTAGAGTGACCTTGTCTAAAACCAAATTGATGATTGGAAATCAAGCCATTGAAGAAGAGGAAGGATTTCATGTCTGAAGCGATGATGGATTCCATAACCTTGCTGATGATTGGGAGAAGGCTGATTGGTCTGTAGTTGCAGGGATCTGTTTTTGCACCTTTTTTATGCAGGGCAGTGATGTTAGCAGATTTCCAAGAAGATGGCAGATGACCTTGGGCAAATGAGAGGGCGAATAGAACAGAGAGAGGGTGAGCAAGAGCAGAAGAGCAAGCTTTGAGGACACGTGGGCTGATGCCGTCTGGACCGGTTGCAGAATCTGACTCGAGGTTTGAAAGCAAGCTCTCCACTTTTTCAGAAGAAAAAGATACAGAGTCCAGGGACAGTTGGGTGCGACTGGGTAAAGTGGGTAGAGATAGTGATGGGTTTAGGACACAAGATTTAGCTGCACACACCGAGTTTAGACATTCAGCTTTATCAGCCGTGTGGAATCAGCAGTGCGGCCATTTGAGGTAAGGGAGGGGATGGAGGGGGAACATACACCAGAAACAGATTTGATTAGACGCCACCAGGATTTGGAGGAGGGAGAGAGGTTTGAGAGTTCAGACTTGAGATGAGAAAGATGTTGTTTTCTGGCTCTCCTGAGGGTAGATACACACTTGTTCCGAGCTTTGTGGAAAGAACTGAGATTGCCCTCAGTTGGGTTTGCTTTCCATGAGGCAAAGGCAAGTTGTTTCAGGACAACTGCCTCGCCACAAGCTTCAGTAAACCAAGGGCGGGAGGAAGGGTAGGACAACTGAACACGAGAGGGGATAAATCTGTGCATGAGGGAGAGCAAGTTTCTTTGAAAGAATTCCCAGGATGAGTTGATGTTTGAGAAAGTAGTGATAGGAGACCAGTCTGTAAGTTTGATGGCTGCTCGGAGACCCTGCCAGTCGGCTTGAGTGAAATGCCAGACTCGACGGCGATGAGGTGGTTCTCTGATAACAGCCAGAGAGATGTCCACTTTAACAAGGACGTGGTCAGAAGAACCAATTGGAGCGAAGGAAGAGCAGCAGATATTGTCTGGGAAATTTGTCAGAATCAGATCCAGAAGAGATGGAGTACCATTGGTTGAGATCCGGGTCGGGAAGTTGACCGATTGAGTCAGTCCCAATGAGTCACAGAAAGCTTTTGCATAGGTGCCATGGCAGGTGAGAGAGGTACCCACACCTAGCCAACTGGCGTGATGACAATTGAAGTCACCACATAAGAGGAAGAGAGAGTTAGGATGAGAAGATAGAAGATGGTCCATGTTTTCAGATAGTGAGGTGTAGATGGAGTCATCACTGTTCGGTGGACGGTACAGTACACATATAAACATGAGGTGGGAGTGGAGGGGAAGCCGAAGCCAGAGGTATTCCTGGGGGTGTGGGGGAGTGAGAGCAGTGCATGGAGAGTGAGGAATAGAGTCCAAAAAACCAAATTTGGACTATTAGTCCAAAATCATAAAACTTTGCAGCCTGAAACTTTGCATGCACACGAAGACAACTCCAAAGAAGTGCAGTGGTGAAAAGTGGGTGTTGGAGGTTAATTAAAACAGCCATTTTGAAGATTATTAACAGCATTATTTAATTATATCCTTCATCTGGTGATGCTTTGCCGCCTCGCTCTCTGGGGTCTTAAGGCGTTTCCTGGGTAACCTCACTGGGGTCTGAAGCCGCCATGTTTCTTTGGCCTACTCAACCATACCTTGACTTGGAACAGGGCGCAACAATTTCTTAACGATCAAGTTTTGTTTTTACTTTTCTCACTCGTATCGAATGACTGTTCATGATAACTACGAATCGCTGTATACATCGCTTTTGGAAAGACTATAGTTTTTATATTAGGAGCTTGGAGTGATTTCATGCATTACCTGATACGATTTTCCACGATCTACTCTCATGGACTATTTAAAGTATATCGTCAAAATATTGTTTCGGTTTTGAGGAATGGATGTCACCCGGACTAAATAAGTATCGAAATCTGTTGTGAAGTCTGAGTATTTCAAGAAATAACGAGTCTTATAACGAAGCTGATACACATATTTACTTTAAGAAAGCAAGGCCATGTCCCGCCTCCATACAGGCACAAGAAAATGTGACATTTCCAAAGCATAAAACTTATCTCTTTCGACTGTTTGGAGAATTATATTGAGTGAACGAAGAAATTTTGGAACGTAACAAAATTAACCAGCTTCATTGAACCAGCTATATTATTGAATGCATTCACTGCTCGACCTCACACCCTGTCCCCTGAAGAACTGCCTATCCATAGCATCTGTCAGATCTGTGTCGATATTTTTCAGAGGTTTCGCAAGGTGCTCTACAGGGAATCAAAGCGAATATCTTAAAAAAACGGACGTTTTCAAAAAAAGTTAAAATGTTTGCGCGGACTTCGAACTAATTTACCACGTGACACTTGCACAGTTGAGCAGGCAAAATGGTGGATTTTCTGCAAAGTTTATTTCAGTTAACCAGCTTCATTGAGCTATGCAATTTAATGCATTCCTGCAAGACCTCATTCCCTGTCCTTCAGAGGGACTGCCTATCCATATTGTCTGCCAGATCTATGTCTATATTTTTGGATGTTTCATGATGTGCTCTACAAGGAATCAAAGCAAATCTGGTAAAAAAAAAAAACAACAGATATTTAATTAAAAAAAAGTTATAACATTTGCCTCGACCCAGAACTGATGCATCCTCCACGAACTGATGATGATCCACATGACACTTGTACAGATGAGCAGGCAAAATCAAAATGGCGGATTTTCTGCAATGTTTATTTCACGGACAATTGAACTTTGCAATGTCTCCTGCATTAAGCTGCAACTCTTTTGTGGATAAAGTCATTATATTTCATTAATTCATTTTATTTCATTAACTGCACAGTGAAGATGGGCTTTAAAGTTAAAGGGATCCTTTATGGTATGCAGTGATAAATTGATCCCTGGCCAACCATTCCTTTTCAAGCATTTCAATGGAGTGTATGCCTGAGTGCTTAAGCCACTTGCCGAGCACCCATTGTCGACAGCGGTACCACACGACGACGTTCTGAGTGAATCGTTCACTCTCTGCGAACGATTTTGCCATGCCACGTCATTTAGAGCGAGTGGTTCATGCTCCATTTCCCTGAGCAAGTGGTCCATGCTTCGTCACTTTGAGCGAGTGCTTTATGTTACGTCACCCTGAGAAAGTGGTTTGTGCTCCATCACCATGAGCAAATGGAAAGTGCTCCATCACCATGAGCGAGTGGCTTGTGCTCCGTCAACCTGAGCAAGTGGTTTATGCTCCATCACCCTGAGTGAGTGGTTCGTAATCTATCACCTTGAGCAAGTGGTTCGTGCTCTGTCACACTGAGCAAGTGGTTCGTGCTCCGTCACCCTGAGCAAGTAGTTTATGCTCCATCACCCTGAGTGAGTGGTTCGTAATCTGTCACCCTGAGCAAGTGGTTCGTGCTCCGTCACTCTGAGCAAGTGGTTCGTGCTCCGTCACTCTGAGCCAGTGGTTCGTGCTCCATCACTCTGAGCAAGTGGTTCGTGCTCCGTCACTCTGAGCAAGTGGTTCGTGCTCTGTCACCCTGAACAAGTGGTTCGTGCTCCGTCACCCTGAACAAGTGGTTCGTGCTCTGTCACCCTGAGCAAGTAGTTCGTGCTCCATCACCCTGAGGGAGTTGTTGTGAAATAACACACAATTTCCCAGCCATTTGCCATATTAACGTGTTTACTAAATTACTGAGACAATTTTTTTTCCACCCATCACACACAGCTGTTTTTGAAGAATAATGTTTGTGAAGATCGCCCTGAAACTTCTATATAAATGTAACGTTGTTTTTCGGTGAAAGCTGCTCAAGGTTTCTGGGTTGTATGCAGCAAGTATTGTTGTCAGTAATCACACTGAATTCAACAGGCCGATTCCCGAAAAATTGCCAATATCGGCCAAGTGTGTGTGTGTGTGTGTGTGTGTGTGTGTGTGTGTGTGTGTGTGTGTGTGTGTGTGTGTGTGTGTGTGTGTGTGTGTGTGTGTGTGTGTGTGTGTGTGTGTGTGTGTGTGTGTGTGTGAGAGAATATGTGCGTGCGTGCATGTGTTTTGTTCATAAAGCATAACATGTTCTCTCTACTGACTCCCCTTCCCCAATCTCTCTCAGTCTCTGTCTCTGTCTGTCTCAGTCTCAGTCTCTGTCTCTGTCTCTCTCTGTGTGTCTCTGTCGCTGTCTTTCTTTCTCTCTGTGTGTCTCTTTATCTTTCTCTTTGTGTGTGTCTCTGTCTGTCTGTCTCTCTTTTTTTCTCACACCACATGTAAGTCCATGCACTTTTATTGAATACAGACTGCAGTTTGACACGATCTCTTCCTACACGCACGTTAGGCAATCAAGACATTAAGTACAGTTACATAATCTCAAACTCCCCGACTCTAAAGGAGATCATCCTGCAACCCTCAACCCTGAACCCAATTGTAAGCCTTCGTGGTCGCTATCACGCTCACGGGCTAATGTTTGGTCAGCACTGACCTGAGAGGCATCAGCTCGATTTGTTTCCCCCATAATCGTTCTTGCGTGCCTTTGGCACTGTGCCCCTCGATCCAGCTGAATGCTCGCTTGCCTTAAATGGTGACAAGCGAGGTTCAATTCTTACGACTTGCTGCAGAAACTCAAATTGGCGTGGCTAGGGAGGTGGAACGCCAATCTGTGCGCAGGCCCGGCCCAATGACGCACATATTCTCGAAGCTTCCAGGCAAGCCTCATCAAAAAGCTAACCCTGGAGGGTTTGTTCTGCTCTCTTCCGATGGGTGCCGGACACTCTGTTCCCTGAGGCAGAACGTCATTGCACTTCTTTTGAGGGGTGCTGGACATCCTCTCTTTCTTCGGGGTCGAACACGATCGCTCTATCCTCTCGTTGGACTACTACGTCACTCGCGAAGTGGAGGTCACGCTGCTGCTTCTTGGCACTTTTGCCCCTTTGGTTTTTACCTCACGAAATGTCATTATGAATGAGGAGCCAAGGCTGTGAGGGGCGGATGGAGCCAAGCCGATTAATAGGACCAAAACCATTCTACTCCAGACACATCTGGTATGATCTCACACTTGGACTATCCCCTTACACATCTTTTCTCCGTTTTTCTGCTGCACCTTTCTAAATTTCCCGATTCAAATACACTTGCAACACACACACACACACACACACACACACACACACACACACACACACACACACACACACACACACACACACACACACACACACACACACGCCACTCTTCTCCATGCACCCGAGACATCTCAGTCTTTCTTTCCACTTCTCTCCCTCAGCGTTGAATAGTGAGGGCACTCCTGCCCTGCCCGGTAGACTGAGGCCACAATTCCTCTCTCTCTCTCTCCCCCCCCCCTTTCCCCTTGGTTGTGAATGCTTAGGCCCATGTAATGTGTTCGTGGTAGGTGAGACGCTTTTTAAGTTTGCTGTGTGTCTCTTTTCTCTTTCTCTGATCTCACTGCTATACAAATTGCTTAACCCTCACTTCTCCCCATGCAAATAAAATCCTTATATTCCCTTGCCTCCTTTTTCCTGCTCTTCACGTGTGGAAAGAAATCTGTTCTTGTTGAATCTATATCCAACCTGTTCATGGAAGATAGGGTTTTTCCCTTCCCTCCCCCCGCTTTCCCACCTTCTCTATTTCCATATTTTGCTGTTTTCCTTCCACTTCTATATCTCTATCTAGAAGAAATAAAGAAACATAAAAAAAAATGTAAAAACATAGAGGGATGGAATCTCAAAAAACACAACCAAGCTAGGTTGGAATAATGCCACAATTTAAAGTAATTAAATGATTTATGTTTTATATACTTTGTTATTTTGGTATGGATCCATCTATGATATTAAATTGTTTTAATACTTGTTTCAGTTGATTTGGGAATGGTTTGGATATGTTTACACTTTTGGAATGGTTCTGTCCATCCACCCCTCCCCCCAACTATCTTGACCTGGTTTGGTTGAGTCCACATTTACTCAATTTCTTTTCATAATAAAATGGTTAATGTTTTGCTTACGTTTACATTTTGGGTTGCGTGCACTCCTGCAGAGACAAAGTAACTTCCTCACGTTGGAATCACCATCATGGCTTTCGCAGTTATTGAGTAAGGTCAGGCTACAGTTTTACATTGTTTTAAGTGGGGAAGAATTAAAAGTACAAATTCGTGTTTTAGCAATCTCTCATTGTGGTACTTTAGTGACATATTCTGGTGTCTTTTTTAAATCTTGGTAGTTCAGAAAATGCTCAAGAATGAAAGGTGTGGCTTGTGTACACATTTGAATGGATGGCCATTTTCCCCCGTATCATCCCTCAATATGGAGTACTCCCATGAGTACTCCATGAGATCTCTCTATATATCTCAATCTCTCCATCTCTCTTTATTTCCAGCATGCTCTTTCACTTCACACCATTCTCTTCCATTCATTTCCATTACAACGCCTCCTCGCAAACCCATTCTCTGAATTGCTCACTAAGTGGCAGAATAACACCAATTGCCCCAACAACAAAGCGACGTGAGTTGGGACGGAAGTGGCAAAGACAGAAGTCGCTCAGACAGAAGTCACTCAGATAGGTTATTTTGACTCATTCGCACACCCGCCCCTTAGCGTGACACACATGTGGCACTGAAAAGCAAATGAGGGGCAACTCGCAAGGGTGAAGGGAGGGTATAAAACCCAGACAGAACAACAATTCCTCTCTCTTGCCCTCTTCGATGAATGCCTGAGCCAGAGCAGAGATTTGAGAGCCTGTTCCCAGAGACATTCTACATTCCACCGGAGCAGAGTTTCATACGTCACTCGCCTCACTTTCTCTCCCAACTCACCTTTTTTTTCATTTCCAAACACATTCACACGTGCTCCCTTTGTTTCCTCAGACTGTGACACTCTTTTTCTTCACATTTTACCTGGGTTCGATTTTCTACATGGCTTTGCACACATTTACACGGTCTCGGTACATTGTGTCACCAACCTGGACAGGTCACGAACCCTCCACTAAAGCCATCAGCTCACTCACCACTGGAAGGAAAGCAAGTACCATTATTGTTCTCTGGTGATACGCAGCCCAACGTGTGAGACGGATGGAGCCAGAGGAGATGTGAGGTGTAGATTCAAGTGGGAGCCAGGGTCGCGATTGCTTCCACAGAAACTGTCGAAGGTTTGGTGTGTGTGTGTGTGTGTGTGTGTGTGTGTGTGTGTGTGTGTGTGTGTGTGTGTGTGTGTGTGTGTGTGTGTGTGTGTGTGTGTGTGTGTGTGTGTGTGTGTGTGTGTGTGTGTGTGTGTGTGTGTGTGTGTGTGTTGGGGGTGGGGTGGAATTTCAGACATCCTGCTGTTTCTTTCATAATCTCATTTCTTTCTTCCCTGACTCGAAATATCTGTCATTCTTTCCCTCCTTCATTCAGGTGTTCAGGATCCATGTTTAATTTCCAGGGAATAAGTGAATGATCCAGGTTTTGCAGTGCGGTAATGTTTGTGGAGTTGTAATAGAAAATGTATATATGTGTTTAATGTGCTTTATTTGTGTTCAAATTCTTGTAATTCCACTTATGCTTTCCTTTCATACTTTGTGCTTTCATTGTACAAGTGGGCACTGTTTTTGTTTTTTGCAGTGCTTATCCATAAAAGAAAACAACCTGTAAGCAATTGAATAGTTTCCCAACTGCATGGATCATCAGCTGGGCACCGTTATTCCTCGAGGTTTCGATCCTTTTCAGCCCAGGATCTCTCCAAATTGTGGATCCACAACCGATCCGCATCAGTTGGTCACCTACATCAAGATATCAAAACACACATAAACACGCACAATTTACTTGGATGCTCGTTTGACGTACCTTGCAGGATCTACCACCTTGAAGGTGAATCTAAGACTTTTTCAAACGTACACAAACTCATTGTTTGGGGACAAAGATTTAAAGTTAAATCAATGACCCATTAACCATAAGATCCCAAGAATAGTGCATCCAAATCCAGACCTGCACTTGTGCACACATGTAAAGTGTGTGAGGGAAAGCACATGTATATATTGTTACGAATTTCACCCGCCCGGCGTGCGATCGGCCACGTAACTCAAATCGCAACGCCTCGCCCACCGGAACAGACAATTCAGTCGTGACCCTCTTGGAACTACCGCCAAGGAGCTAGCCACGGGTGGGGGTTTAACCTCACCACAACCCAGTCCGCATTCTACCCACGCGAAATAGGGTGAATCGCCGAATGTCGATATACCTAAGTACCCACGCGGGTAGCGTACCGAGGAGTTGTACCACGCTGCAGGTCGGCTCCGGACACGAACCGCTTAAGTGGCTTGTTCCGTGCAAAGGGGATAACCGAGCGGAGTTATCGCCGACCTCGACGGTTCAGATTACTTACTGGGTGTCTAAACCCACTACCAATCCCTTACGTGATGCAAGATGGAACTTTCAAATGAAGAAAAGGACGCAACGAAACGGGAAACAATTTGACAAGTACTTTTATTTCACACACACACAAGGCAAGCACGTATTCACAGCCATACAGTAAGAATGCACATATAACAGTCAAAGCAATGAAAGCAACGCAGAGCTACAACCGAATATAGCAATGTACAAGCACTTATTCAGGTTTACTTAAAAGACTGGCGCCACACACATTTACACAAAAAGCAAATACAAGCCACCCTCATAGGCAAGGGGGCAGACAGGTCCGTGGACCAAATGTACGTGGGACCTGGGTGAGCGGCCAGGTCCACGAGACCGAAGGGGTCTTACCCGTGCCCTCATGGCGCAATGGCGGGCTAGCAGCAATGTCAGCGTAATGTGCCTGACTCCGTGCCCCTGGCGTGGTCGGTGAGCTCCTTTCGGCATGCGTTGCGCAGGCACGTGTTGGTCGGTCGACACCACGGTTGGGGTGGGGAACGGACGGGGTTACCGGCGCTATCTCAGTGTGGATGGGGGAAATTGTTGATGCTCGGGGTGGAGAGAGAGAATGGCGGACGCTCCGTCCCGCTAGCGGGGCCCTGGGACCGCACCGACTCCGGCGAACTCTCGCCCCTGAGCCGTCTTCCACGTCCCTGCTTCACTCCGCGACTCGTCCCTCGACCCAGCAACGACAACCTCAACGATGCCCTTCGTCTTCACTTGACCAGCCCGCCAGCACAGCACCGCACAGCTCAGCACAACCCAACACACGCGAGTCACCTTGTGCTCGCGTATTTATAGACCGGGGGAGGAGCGTGTATGCTAATTCGCGGATGAAAACACGCTTGGAGGCAGGGCTACGCCACCCGACATTTAGCCATTGGTCGGGCAAAAAGGGGCGTGAGCCTCTACTGATCCGATTTCCTTCCTAAAAGGAGTCCACATGCATCGCGCTTGGGGGCGGGGCCACACCACCCGATGTTTAGCCATTGGTCGGGCAAAAAGCGGTGTGAGCCTCTCCTTATCCAATTTCCCTCTTGCAAAGGCATCCATTTGTACTCGCGGCTCGACGCGTTTGGCAACAATCACCAAACGGGCCTGGACAGCATGACGTTCGGTGTTGGCAGGTGGTGTGGTGGATGGTTGTGGAAGGAGAAAGGTGAAGGTGGTGGTTGGGGGGTTTGCTGTGGTGGTTTGGTTGTTGGCAGGCGTCGTTTGGAAATGGCGGTGAAGCGATGTTTGCGGGATGGAGTTGTGGAGGTAAAGAGGTGAAGGTGGCGGTGTTTGAGTTGTTGGGGATTATTGGTCCAAAATAACGATAGAGAAAGAAAAATGGCTAACTCAAAGCGTCGCAGCCCGGATGAATCACACATATTCCCTCGAAACAACGGGTGTGGACTAACTACACGTGAACTTATCGATATATCTCACCTGAGGACCTTTCTGGTGTATTGCAAATTTCCACAGCCGTAACAATATGTATGTATGTATGTATGTATATGTATACCTACCTATCTACCTACCAACAGGAGCTTGAACATATTCCTGATGAGTTCACTGCTCTAACCCACATAGAGCACCACAAACATTACATTCGCTCAAACTGGTATCCAAGGAATCCACTCAGAGCTCTTCAAACTAATTATACAGACTACTGGCACTGGGGCATTTCGATAATTTTGCATACACAATGGCCGACAAGGATGAATGTGGCACGTAAAGGGACATCCATCAGACCAGCTACACGATCCAGGTCCGTGATGACCCCACTTATAGGAGAGCAGTGAATGAACCAATTTTTTTTGTTGTTTTCAAACCTCCAATTGTGTACAATGATGAGAGCTGATACGATGACCCGTTCTTTGTATTATCCCCCATGTGAATGTTCAAATTTATCTTCATTTCGTAAGAACAATTATTTATTTGATCAGCTTGAGCCCATATCTATCAGAGATAATTAAAACACATGATTGCTATTTCCTGCTCAAACGTACCATGAATAACGTGTACGGATTTGTTATTTGCGAAAGAGAGCTCGTGTGAAACGAGAGGGTGCATTCGAAAAAACGATTACACTGCACTCGCCTTCAATTCCTGTTAACAAGCACAGCATTAATAATAAAGCAAGTACCATTATTGTTCTCTGGTGAGATGCAATGTGAATTACTCTGTTAGGGCTGCTGCTTCTTTAAAGGAAAGTTTCCTCTTTATCATTGGTCTGTGATGCCTGAAGCATCCAACACCGGGCGATGTTGCATCCGACTCCACAATAGACAGTTCCACTACACTCGCTCGATCCTTGCCTCCAGTGCCATACCATGGTTGTCTCAGCTCTGGATAATGCTTTCTCAGCTGCTGCCTCTAATGTATGCTGACTGCAGAAAAACCATGCTCTCTCTCCAGTGTCGAATCAGAGTGTTTCTTGGCTCTGCTGTCTGTGTCTCCGCACTTGGTGGTGTACAGTTGCTGCATATCTGGATGTGTTGGTTAGAGTTGGACAGAATGGTTTTAGTACAAGTGTGTATCATAAAGTTGATGATTTGTTTCCCGGTTGTCTTGTACACCTTTCCAGGTAGCAATATTCCAATGAAAATGGGTTACAATGCCTTTTCATCTCAGCTCCTTAGAATTGCAAGAATTTGTTCAGTAAACAATGATTTTGTGGAACGTGCTGAGAAGGTTTTTTCCATTATGATAAACAGAGGATATTTGGACTTTTGAGATGAGGTCTTTTGAGAATGTCTTTCGACTCCATCGTCACCTTTTATTGAAGATTGGTTGTTTTTTGTGTAAACAAGTTCCCATTGCATTGCATTTTATATAATAATATTCTTTAATTAATATTATTAATTAAACACACACATATGTATGTATATATATATATATATATATATATATATATATATGTATATAAATATTATGTATATATATATATATATATGTACGTATATGTAAATATTATATATATATGTATATAAATATTATGTATATATATATATATGTACGTATATGTAAATATTATATGTATATGTATAATATATATATATATATATATATATATATATATGCCTGGTGTGTTGGCGCAGTGGTTAGGGCAGCGGCTTGGGATCCAAAAGGTCCTGAGTTCAAGCCCCGTTGGGCCACTGAATTAATACACCAGGGGGTTTACTCAGCCTGTCATCCTTCCGAGGTCGACGAAGAGAGTACCAGTATACTGGGCCGGTGTATACCCCGGTTAAAATAGGTGTACCATATCCCTGTGTCGTAAGAGGCGACCAGGGTTGCGTCAGGAAGGGCATCCGGCGTAAAACCTGTGCCAAATCAGTATGCGGATCAAACAGATGATCCGCTGTGGCGACCCCTAACGGGAGCAGCCGAAAGAAGAAGAAGAAGAAGATGTATATATATATATATATATATATATATATATATATATATATATATATATATATATATGTATATATTATTAAACAATGGAGTTATTTAGATAAAAAGAAATATTATTTATAAAATACATTATAAATATGCATTAAAATAATTTGTTGATGTTTGCGAGGATATGCAGTGCAGCATGTTAAAATCGGTTATTACTGACAGTTTGAGTCTATGGTTAGATGGAGGTGCTGTGTAATGGAAGTGTTTATCGTTTTATATCTTATCATATAAAGTGGTGTTTGATTAAAGTTATTCATACGAAGTAATACTCTAAATAAAGGTAGTAATTAACTCAGTTTTAATAATGATATTACATTGATGTGTTGACTGTCTGTACACAACTTTGAGGTTGTGGGTCCCTTGATGTTGAGTAATCTACTGATGTGGACCTGCGACCAGGGTTATGGATCCGCCGTTTGGAGAGGTTCTGAGCTGAAAGGATTGAAACCTCGATGATAAACGGTGCTCAGATGATGATCTGGGCAGGTGGAAAATTAGTCAATTGTTTATAAGTTCAGCTTATAACTTCAAATATAATAGCTTTTATTAAGTACTTACCAAGATGTGTGTGTGTGTGTGTGTGTGTGTGTGTGTGTGTGTGTGTGTGTGTGTGTGTGTGTGTGTGTGTGTGTGTGTGTGTGTGTGTGTGTGTGTGTGTGTGTGTGTGTGTGTGTGTGTGTGTGTGTGTGTGTGTGTGTTATGTCTGGCTTCCTTCCTGGGACTACCGTGCAGTAATTGGTCTGTATTTTGATCACAAGGTGTTTCTTTGACACTTCAAGCAGAGACCTCTGCCAGTGGATAGCATTGTCTCCAGCATTGTATTGTATTGTCTCCATCACCAAACCTCAGTGCCTCCAGCACCAAGCTGTTCTGCTTCTGCTTCTTCCAGCACCAAACATTTGTGCAAAACCCTTTTGTCTCAAACACCAAAATGTCCTGACAACCTATCTTCTTCTTCTTGCGTATGGCAGCTGGGCTGCCAAGTAGCTATCATTTTGTTGGGGCATGACTGTGCCACTGATGTTGTGCCCCCATACCAGTACACTGGCACTCACTTCACTGACCTCAGAAGGATAACAGGCTGAGTCAACCCCACCTGGTGTTCATTCAGTGGAAACCGGATTCAAACTCAGGACCCCAAGATCCCAAGTCAGCACCTTAAGCACTAAGCTGACATTCTCCTTCAACAGCAAACAATGGTTTAATGACAAGCTATTCCACTTCCAGTCCAAAGCCATTCCTTTCCTATCACAAGGCTTGTCACCATACCAAGCAGTTTAACTGTTGCATCCCAGAACTATTTGTTGCTCCAGTTTCTGTTCTGCACCCCCAGAACCCTGGATATTCTAAGACAATTGAGCACAGATAATATTACATTTTATTGAAAATAATTATTCAGACTGGATTGTGTAGATGTGTCGAGTTTTGGCCTTCACAATCATAATTTTGCAGACCCAACTATAAACTGTTGGATTGGTGTTTTACAGGCACGGTGTTGCATTGTGAAGTGTGCCAGCCGAAAGATGGACATAAGGCGGGGTATCGCATCTGCTCGCATTAGCTGGAAGAAGATTATACGATGTCGTTGTTGAAGAGAAGGCAAGTCATCATGTCCACCCTGAACAAATTTCAAATTCCTGCTCAAGTTGGCTCCAGTCGATCCTCAGATCTGGTCAGCTTTTAGTGAGGGACTTGGAACAAACGTCCTTCTCGGCCAACACCACAGGAGAGTGGGATTCATTGGGATCATTAAATAGTTTGTCACAGCAGCAGCAGCAGCAGTTTTTGTAGTACCGAAAATTATAATGCAAATAAGAAGTGCACACAACCTCTCTCACTTCCCTCTCCACCACCTTCCACTTTCATTTTGGTCTGCCCTTTCTCTTGCCAACTGCATCCATATCAAACGTCTACCTGAGGATATTGCTCTCTTCCCTCCTGATAGCTACCAAGTAATACTGATACTACCTGATACTTCAATCCTGATAGCTACCAAGTAATCCATGCCATCCTCACCACTTCGCCAGCAACCGTTAACATCTCCACACCACAAACATCGCCTCACCTTAGTCTCCGAAATGACGCCATCTTTGCGCCAACCGCGGCGAGTCCGCATCGAGCGGCGTCACTGCAGGCCGATGCGGGACATTTGCTTGTCCGATCAAGCTTGGTGATCTCGTGCACGTCCGCTTTCTGCGCAGAGGTCAGAGGTCAGAGGCGATCGGATCGAGAGGCTTGGTGATCTCCCGCACGTCCGCTTTCCACGCAGAAGTCAGAGGTCGAGGATCGGAGGCCAAACCGCGTCTCACCAGCCCTATAAAAGGACAAGCAGAGCACCAAGCTCGCGTTCGAGTTGGGTCGAGTCGAGTTGATCGGTCGGCCTGAGTCAGTCTGGAGAGGTCGGGGAGTCGGGAGGAAGCCAGAAGCCAAGGAGCTGCGTGGAAGTCTGGGCTCGTGTCGGAGTCGGGAGCTTGCAGTCGGTGGAGAGTCGGGCATCGCGAAGGAGACGCGAGCTGGAGGCGCAGCCTTGCCTGCTGTGTTGCGCCGAACTGCACGTTCGTGTCGAGAGAGCCGGAGAGAGCTCGCCAGTCAGCGACAGGCGGTCCGAGGTGATCGGGCTTCGGCGTAGTTCGAGCATCACTGAGGGACGGACGGGTTCTTACAGAGCATGAACTCTAAGAGAGCAAAGACCCGTTCGTTCCTCTCAAATGAGTTGCCGACTGAGACCAAATCACCCGGCCGCTTGGCAAGGCCGGAGCTCGGCCATGGCTACGCTAGCTGCCATGGGGAAGGAGCATCGCGGGTCGCCCAAGCGCATTCGTGTGGAGAGAGCTGGAGAGAGCCTCGCCTGCCACACGGAAGGCCCGAGCTCGACCGCGCCTACGATAGCTGCTGTGGGGACGGGATGTCGCGGGTCGCTCAAGCCAGACACCACAAGGGTGCAGGTAACCTGCAACGGTCTCGTGGGACTCGTTCGGTCTGCCAAGTCCCACACCATAAAGACCCAAGAGGTCCAGTCTGACCCCATTGCCTTTGATGGGGTCTTTTTTCCTGCTTTTCTTTCGAATGAATGTTGTGGCGCCGAGTCCCGTAAGTAAAACTGTGTAAGTGACTGTACATTAATAATGACTTATAGATGGTTGTAGCGCTTTGTCTTGCCCACGTGCCGTGCCGCATTTATTGCTTGTTCTGTATACGTGCATGTTGGTGTTTTTGAATGACTGCATGATTGTTCCTGCATACGTAGAGTAAATAAATGTGCTGGTTTAAATGTAAACCTGTTCGTTGCGTCCATGCCCCCATTGAAATGCCATCTTGTATTGCGGAATATTAGTTGGCTTTTAAATAGCCGGTAAAGTAATCGGGTCCAACGGGACTGCGCGATATTACCCCGCCCGGTTATCCCAAAAGGAAGCGGGCTGCTTAAGCGGCTCGTTTCCAAGCGGTCCCGTTGAGGTACAACCTCTCGGTAACCTACCTGCGCGAATAATGAGGTAAATCGAAGATTTGGTGATCGGACCCTGTAGCCCGGGTAGGGTACGGATAAGGTTGTGGTGGGATTGAAAACCCATCTGTGACTGGTTTCTGACGCCATTGCAGAAAGTCACGACTGGATTGTCCGTTCGGTGGGGGAACCGGCTGCTATTGGTGAAACGCGGTCGTTCGCACCCCGGGCGGGCGCGAATACGACAACACATTGAAGCCCCACACATTCTTCTTCTACAATCTCTCCAGAGCTTCAACAATATCGTTACCTTTTCCTGTCAAACTGAACAATCCAAAACCAAAATCTCAACTTCCTCTTACCCCATCAGGTGAGCTGCTTGAACAGTTGCCAAACGACAAGGTGGTGCATTCCCACCACATTAACCCTGATGGATGAGGTACAACTCCCATTTGAAAAGGTACCGTTAATGATGTTCACACTTTATTTTGAAGATCTCCTGTCCATGATTGTTTGTGCGAATGTTTTACATTGGAGTAATCAGCCCCTGTGATAACCTCTATCCTGGAGGGTGGGAAATTTGAATTTCGAATTCCATCTCCGAGCACCTATCCACCAATACTAGGGGGAGAGGGTGGTAGGGGGCTGTGTGGCGTGCCATTAAAAAAATATATACAAATCAGATTCCTTCTTTGATATTCACCATTTTCTGTGAATCAAATTCATCACACACAGTTTGTCAAGCAAAATTATTTCTATGAAATTTTTATCACAGTCATCAGTTTGTAATAAAACTTAATTATCTCTATGAAACATAATTCAAATTTCAGTGTTTTTGGTTTACTCCAGACGTGTGAATCCTTTGGTCGATTGGAGAGCATGGGATAGGGTTGGGGTATGTCATGGCATCAATTTGCCAATATGCCAAGGGGATAGGGATAACTCATTATCATTATTGCTTTTACTGCCATTGTTTTGACAAATATGTGTTTGCATCAGTGCCCCCATGTTGATAAAGGGCCACAAGCAATTTTCATTCCGCACTCTCTTCCCGTATGACCCAGTGACCACCCTTCACCTCCCTGCAGGAATGCTTTCCTGGCAGCACCAAGTCCCAGCACAGCTGCAATAAATAATGATTGTGCTGCATTCAAGCCACAAAAGGCCAATGTTTAGACTTCTTCTGGTCATTGTACTTTCTGTTCCATCAGGACATGCTGAGAGATGCCAATAGTATGGTTTGCAGTTGGCACACATACTGGCTTACTTAAATCCCTTTATGGTCAGTGGTCTTTCCTCTGAGAAAAGAGTTCATTTTTTTATTGTGAGGGTCCATACAAAAACTATAATTCAGTGTCTCTGAGCACCCAAACATGTCACATGGTTCTGTTCATTGTGAAGCAAAGGGATGCACTTCCTCTCAGGCCAAAACTATTGACGTTCCCTTCACGATTACACTTCCATTTTAATTCTGCTCAACCAAGTTGCTGTGTGGGCACCATTTCCTGTGTGTCCTGTAATCGGCTGTCTGACAAAATGTTGATGATTTGCTGAATTTCAGATGAATTAACGAGTGGGATGACAAATTATGAGCACTCAGTCTTCTTCTGCTTTATTATCCAAAGTAGAATATGTTGCAAATGATGGTGATTCTCAG
>NC_140976.1:67447989-67510489 GCF_056783735.1 Eptatretus burgeri | reverse complement strand
CCTTACTCACCTCTCATGAACTACACTGCCAACCTGTCAAAACTCATTGCACACCTGCAAAACAAACATGTTCCAACACACGGCACCAACCACAGAACAACCTCGATTGTAAATTTAACTAAATCCCCCTAACTAATCTCTTCACTAGCCCCGGGTTTCAATGGGCATGGCTCATCCCCTCCCAATCATTCCTTTGCACAAAACACACTGCACTCACATTCACTCTTGGGCAACTGATCATCAATCACTCCATGCATGTTTGTTCACATATACACACCTCCAGTCACACTGGCACCGTCAACCTAATTAATTCTCACCAACTCACTCGTGCTCACCCCATCATCCCTTACACTATCCACGTTCCTTTTGACTACTTTGCAAAGCTGGCTGTGACACCACTACATGTCAACAGCCTCCATCACTGTCTCAAACACTCCCATCTCGTAATAATCCCCTCTTTTTTTTTTTTTTTTTGTATACCTTGGTCGAGGCTCGTATGAGAGCAAACACACAACTCACAGCAAGGAGGCATGAGACAAGAGGGGCGGGAGTGGAAGGGACAAAACATTGGGGAACAGACACAGGTGAACTGTGGAAGGGAGAGGGATGGGGATGGGACGGGGAACATGGCGAGGAGAAGATGGACATTACAGGGACTTTCAGGAAGGAAAGCAGGAGAATTGAAGGAAGTGGGCTTGGGTGGATTATCGGGGGTAGAAAAGATCGAGGATTTGGATGGGGGAAGATAAGAGGTGGTGGTGAACAGCTGTTTTGAAAGCCTGGAGGGAAGAATGGGAAAGAATAGAGTGAGGAAGTTTATTCCAAAGGCGGGAAAAAAGAGGAATGAAAGAGTGAAGATGAGCAGTGATTCGTGATTTTGGTAGTTTTACCAGAAGGGGGTTGTTGGCAGACCTTGAGCGCCCTGTGGAAATGTGGTTGGGACAAATCGCAGAGAGAGCAGGGGGGGCAAGGCTGGAGAGGAGTCGGTAGAAGACAGAAAGACCACCGACCAACCTGCGGTGATTGAGTGAGAGGCCCAAAGACTCAGCTTCATTGCGGGAGATGCCAATGATCTTAAAAGCCCTGGTTTCGACAGCGTGAAGTCGAGAAAGGTGGGAGGCAGGAGCACCAGCCTAGAGGGGAGAGCAGTACTCCATCAGGCTACGGACAAAAGCTTTGTAAGTGGTCAGGAGCTCAAGAGGGCCGAGGAAGGACTTTGCACGACGGAGGATTCCAAGTCGGCGACTGGCTTTTGAGGCAAGGTTGGAAATGTGACTTTCCCAGGAAAGGTCATGGCAGATAGTGAGACCCAGAAGCTTGAAAGAAAAGACTTCTTCCAGAGGATTGTTGAGAAAGTGGATGGGGGGGTTTTGTAAACGGTCCTTTCGAAGAGACATAGTGAGAGTGTGAGATTTGTCTGGATTGAAAGACATGTTCCACTTGTTGGACCAGTTTGTGATTTTATCCAGATCTGCAGTGAGCGAAGAAGCTGCTGCTTGCCGGTCTGAGGGATGACAGATGGTACGGCAGAGGGTGGAGTCATCGGCAAAGAGAAATAGAGGATTTTCCAGAGAGTCCGAGAGATCATTGATGAAAACCAGAAAAAGAACAGGGCCCAGAACGCTACCTTGAGGAACTCCAGCCTGCACAGGAAGAGGGGATGAAAGAACTCCATTTAGGGCCACACGTTGACTGCGACAGGAGAGGAAGTCTGCGAGCCATGAGTGGAGATGGCCTTGAATACCATGGGAAGAGAGTTTGGTGAGTAGGGCAGGGTGCCCGACTGTGTCAAAAGCACGTGATATGTCCAGGGATACGGCTCGGATTTCCTGTCTGGCATTGAGGACCTCCATCCATTGATGGGAGAGCAGTAGCAGCATATCCAGGGTAGAGTGACCTGGTCTGAAACCAAATTGATGATTGGAAATCAAGCCATTGGAGAAGAGGAAGGATTTCATGTCTGAAGCGATGATGGATTCCATAACCTTGCTGATGATTGGGAGAAGGCTGATTGGTCTGTAGTTACAGGGATCTGTTTTTGCACCTTTTTTATGCAGGGCAGTGATGTTAGCAGATTTCCAAGCAGATGGCAGATGACCTTGGGAAAATGAGAGGGTGAATAGAACAGAGAGAGGGTGAGCAAGAGCAGAAGAGCAGGCTTTGAGGACACGTGGGCTGATGCCGTCTGGACCGGTTGCAGAATCTGACTCGAGGTTTGAAAGCAAGCTCTCCACCTTGTCAGGAGAAAAGGATACAGAGTCCAGGGACAGTTGGGTGCGACTGGGTAAGGTGGGTAGAGATAGTGATGGGTTTAGGACACAAGATTTAGCTGCAAACACCGAGTTTAGACATTCAGCTTTATCACGTGTGGAATCAGCAGTGCGGCCATTTGAGGTAAGGGAGGGGATGGAGGGGGAACATACACCAGAAACAGATTTGATTAAACGCCACCAGGATTTTGAGGAGGGAGAGAGGTTTGAGAGTTCAGACTTGAGATGAGAAAGATGTTGTTTTCTGGCTCTCCTGAGGGTAGATACACACTTATTCCGAGCTTTGTGGAAAGAACTGAGATTGCCCTCAGTTGGGTTTGCTTTCCATGAGGCAAAGGCAAGTTGTTTCAGGACAACTGCCTCGCCACAAGCTTCAGTAAACCAAGGGCGGGAGGAAGGGTAAGACAACTGAACACGAGAGGGGATAAATCTGTGCATGAGGGAGAGCAAGTTTCTTTGAAAGAATTCCCAGGATGAGTTGATGTTTGAGAAAGTAGTGATAGGAGACCAGTCTGTAAGTTTGATGGCTGCTCGGAGACCCTGCCAGTCGGCTTGAGTGAAATGCCAGACTCGACGGCGGTGAGGTGGTTCTCTGATAACAGCCAGAGAGATGTCCACTTTAATAAGGACGTGGTCAGAAGAACCGATTGGAGCGAAGGAAGAGCAGCAGATATTGTCAGGGAAATTTGTCAAAATCAGATCCAGAAGAGATGGAGTACCATTGGTTGAGATCCGGGTCGGGAAGTTGACCGATTGAGTCAGTCCCAATGAGTCACAGAAAACTTTTGCTGATGTCCCATGGCAGGTGAGAGAGGTACCCACACCTAGCCAACTGGCGTGATGACAATTGAAGTCGCCATATAAGAGGAAGAGAGAGTTTGGATGAGAAGATAGAAGATGGTCCATGTTTTCGGAGAGTGAGGTGTAGATGGAGTCATCACTGTTCGGTGGACGGTACAGTACACATATAAACATGAGGTGGGAGTGGAGGGGAAGCCGAAGCCAGAGGTATTCCTGGGGGTGTGGGGGAGTGAGGGCAGTGCAGGGAGAGTGAGGAATAGAGTCTTTGATGAAGAGAGCAACACCTCCACCAGGACGAGGCTCAGGTCTGTCATACCGTAAGAGGGAGTAACCAGGGAGAGATACTTGGGAGTCAGACACGTCTTGGGAGAGGAAAGTTTCTGTTAGGCAGATAATGTCTGGTTTGTCAGTGGCAACCTGCATGGAAAGATCTGAAAGGTTTGAGCGAAGGCCCCGGATATTTGAGGTCCACACTTTTAATGAAGAGGTAGGGGAGGAGGCTTTGGGTGCAGGAGGTGGAGGGGCGGGGGAGGGTAGGATGAGGGACGAGGGGGAGGTAAGGAGGGTTGCTGAAGGAGTGTGGGGTATTGCAGAATAGCGAGGGGAGGGGGCCGAACGAGGAGTAGAAAAGGCTCTGTGGTGCTGGGAGAGAGGGGGACAAGAGACAAGGAAGATGGCAGTTGAGGATTTGAGGAGGTGGAGTGAAGAGATGGAGGTGAGAGGGCAGTGGAGGGAGGCAGGTTGGTGGATGAGAGGGGGGCAACTTGGAGAAGGAAGAGTGAGGGGGATGAAAGGTGGGAGAAAGGTGAGGGGGAATTTTTGAAAGAGGTGAGAGGGAGGCTTGGAGGGAGGAGAGTGGGATGGTTGCTTTGAGAGTGAGAGTGAGGGGTGAGGGGGGTGAGTTGGCACTGAAGTTGGAAAAAAGAATGGTTGATGGAAAGCGAGCATCCATGGCAAACTGTGGTTTTTAAAAGTTTTAGGTCAGAGATGCGATTTAACACAATTCTTGATGGATGCAATGAAGGCGAATTCAGAGCATGGAGAGAAGAAGCGCTGTAATAGTTGGATTTTTTAGGCAAGGAATGAAGGAGAGGTCGAAATGAGAGCAGTCTGTTAAAATAGCAGAAGAGTAGTGCATTGTGAAACAGTAAAGAGTACCACATGTGTGAGAGAGGAAGATGAAGCATTATAAGATCGTTTTTGTTGTTAATATTAATGTATGAGAGAGTTCAACAGATTAGGTCATGGAAGTGTAAAAAAAAAAAGAAATCGAGGAAGACGAGGAGGAAGTTAAGAGGAAGAAGAAGTAGCAGAATCGGGAGAAGGTGAGCGTGTTGGTGTTGTTGTTGTTGGGTATTTATTTATTTATTTATTTTTTTTTTTTTTGAGATAAGAAAGAGATTATTTGGGAGAATGGGGGATGTTTGGAAAGTGGGGAGGATCAAAATTGAAGGTAATGGGGAGGATAGAAATTGAAGGTAATGGGGAGAAAAAACAAACAAACAAACAAAAAAAAACCGATCGAACAGCGAGTGGAACCGGTAGGCCTCAAGCCTAGGACTAGGCCTCAAACACCAGGTAAGAACGTCGACATAAATATTCACAAAATAGCACGATTTTTGAAACAAAACCGAACTAGGAACACACATTAACATGTAGGTGAGAAAATTAAACAGTTAAAACGGGACAAATAACAACCGGAACTTAACTTTGAGAACATCAGCAGGGAGCCCCGAAGGAGACCTCTTGCCGCTCAAAACCGGAACCGGAAGAACCCGGAAAACCGGAACTCTTCTAACTAATGCTACTCCTGTGCCCTCATGGAGGCAACTATTTTTGGACCCCCATGTGGATATAAATATTCTAATACTACCACCCTTCTAACCTAATCTACCCTCGTGCTCCTTTGCCCAGTAAGGGCCACTTCTGATTCCCTCACCCACATAATTATTTTTTACACTACCTTCTATAACTAATCTATCACTCGCTAATGCATCTTTACCCAGGAAGGAGAGAGAGAGGGGTGTGGTGGGGGTGAGAGTGGGGTGGCGGGGTGGGGGGGGTGGGTGTTCACCCACACCCAAATGGGCTCAAAAACTCTCCACTCTGCTTTACTCTACTCTAATGAGCCCCCCTGCGTCAGGGGTGTGAATACTGTTACGGCTGTGGAAATTTGCAATACACCAGAAAGGTCCTCAGGTTAGATATATCGATAAGTTCACGTGTAGTTTGTCCACACCCGTTGTTTAGAGGGAATATGTGTGATTCATCCGGGCTGCGACGCTTTGAGTTCGTCATTTTTCTTTACCTGTCGTTATTTTGGAACAACCACGCCATCTCAACAACCATGCCATCTCAACAAACACGCCATCTCAACAACCACGCCATCTCAACAACCACGCCATCCACACCACAACGCCACTAAAGGAGCAACGAAACCAGCCCCACCCCAATTTCTCCTCCGGTAAACAAGTTTGACGGTTGGAAACCAGCCCCACCTCAATATCTCCTCCGGTAAACAAGTTTGACGGTTGGAAACCAACTCCCGCCCCAATTTCTCTGGATTGTTCCTCCCCCCACCCACGCGCCGTGAAGGGTGGGGCGGGCGCAGGAGAAATAAAAGGGCAAGAGGAGCGCCTGGAAAAGCGCGCGCGGATAGCAGAGACTTGGGGCAGTCGTGTGGAAGTCTTGGTCGTCTTGGTCCAAGTCTATCGCGGTCCAAGTCTTCGTCGTAGACAGACTTGGGGCAGTCGGGTGGAAGTCTTGTCCTCGTGGTCGTAGGGAGAAGGCGTCACGACCTGCCCACCGTTGCAAGGCCCGAGATCAGGCGCGGCTATGCTAGTTGCCGTGGGGACGAGACGTCGCGACCTGCCCACCTTCGCACCACGAGGGTGCGGGTAAGACCCTTCGGTCTCGTGGGCTTTTTCGGTCATCCACGGCCCACGACCATAAAGGTCTACGGACCCCGTCTACCCCCTTGCTTGTGAGGGAGGTCTTTCTTTGTTTTTGTATGCATGCTGTGGCGCCGTGTCCTGCCAAGTAGAAACTGTGTAAGTGCTTGTAAATAATAATTATAGTCAGTCGTATTGCTTTTGCATTCTATTTGTTGCTTGCATATTGCATGATTCCTTGCTTGTGTTGTGTGTGCAATATGTGCTTTGTAATAAATGTGCTTGTGTGAAATGTATCCCGTTCGTCGTCTCTTTCCCCATTGAAAGTGCCATCTTGCATCATGTAAGGGATTGGTCGTGAGTTTAGACACCCAGTAAATAATCTGAACCGTCGAGGTCGGCGATAATTCCGCTCGGTTATCCCTGCAGCACGGAACGAGCCGCTTAAGCGGTTCATGTCCGGAGTCGACCTGCGGCATGGTACAACTCCTCGGTACGCTACCCGCGCGGGTACTTAGGTATATCGACATTCGGCGATTCACCCTATTTCGCGCGGGTAGAATGCGGACTGGGTTGTGGTGAGGTTAAACCCCCACCCGTGGCTAGCTCCTTGGCGGTAGTTCCAAGAGGGTCACGACTGAATTGTCCGTTCCGGTGGGCGACACGTCGCGATTTGAGTTACGTGGCCGATCGCACGCCGGGCGGGCGAAATTCGTAACAATACTTTCCAAAGGCACTGTATATTTCATGGAACTGAATTAAACCACCTATTATTTTTGTGGTCAAAATAGGCCAAAAGGTCAACATAGGCCAAAGGTCAACAACTTCGGTGAGATTTCAAAATTCCTCAATTATCATCCGATTGACTTAAAATCTGAAGTGGATTTATATTCCAGGTCACGAAATTCAACCAACTAATCATTTTTGAGGTCAACATTGGCCAAAGGTCGGCAACTAAGCTGGAATTTCAAAAATCCTTAATTTTCATCCGATTGACTTGAAATTTGAAGAGGATTTATATTTCACGTCACCGAATTCAACTCGCCAATTATTTTGGAGGTCAACATCTATCAAAAGGTCAACATAGGCCAAATTTCTAAAATTTTCAATTTTCATCCAACTGACTTGGAATTTGAGGAGGAGTTGCATATTTGGTTCTTGAATTCAACCACCAATTATTTTTAAGGTCAAATTTGTTTTGTGGACTTTGCAAGTATCGTGCTTTGCATGACATCTTTCTTGTTATTCTGGCTGTTTGTCACGTTTGTTACTTGCAAAATCGAAGATTTTTCAAGTATATTGGTCAGTCGATTTTGTTATTCTGTCTGCCTGTTTGTCTGTTTGTTTGTCTGTCAATTGCCCACAGGTCGCATTTCTCAAACCGATCATCATGAAACTTTTCCAGTTTGTGGAGGTGATCTCAAATGAGAAGCCTATTCATTTGAGGTCAAAAGTCATCTTGAAGTCTAATTTCTAAAAATTGTCATTTATCATCCAATTGACTTGAAAGTTGAATAGTATTTGCAAAGTGCATCCCTGAGTTAGGAAACCAACTATTATTGAGGTCAAAAGGTCAACTCAGGGTCAAAGTTCTGAAAACATCAATTTCAATCTGAAAAAAAAAATCATTTTTCCTCTGATTGACCTGAGCTTTGATTAAGATTGTCAATTTTTATCTTGATGAAATGGACAATTTGATGTATCCATGGCAGCCTTTGCAGAGGGAGTTGGATTTTGTATGTATTGTGCTCTGCATGACATCTTTTTCTTGTTTGTTTGTTTGTTCTCTCAAAACTCTCGTGTTTTTCTCTGCAAACGCTTATCGGATGGAAACAAATTTTCATTCCAGAAGTGACTACTCATGTAGAATGTTTTTTTGATAATTGTGATGGCATAGGCCACGTGGTGTGGCAGCAATGTTGGAAAAACAGAAAAACTTTTGACCTCTGTGTCTTTGAAACCTCACAAAAGAAAAAATTGAAACGAGGCACATGGCAAGTACTCCTCATGGGGAATAAGTATGATTTTTTTTAAAATGACATGATAGGTGCCTTCCATATAATGTCATAATTGCATATGCAGAATGCTACATCTGATCAGTATTAAAATTTGAAGGTCCACTATAGATAAAATGGTCCAAATTAACAAAAAATGATGATGTCATCGGTCACGTCATTAGGCAGCCATATTGATGTTTGTTTTTTTTTAATCTTCAAAACCCTTCTCAGAAATAGCAGAACAGATTGAGGCAAAACTTTAAACATATGACTGCTTATCCATAAGGAACAATAGGTTCACACATATTACATCATACGTCACATGGTTTGGCAGCCATGTTGGATTTACCTTAAAACCTATAAAAATAGACCACTTTCGCAAAGAACCAACGAAACTTCTTGCAAAGTCAAGGACTTACTGCTATTGTGGTTCACAGTTCCAGACCCATGGGGAACAATACATGTCTCAGCCATCCCTATCAGTGCCAGTCAATGCATTGAAATCCCCTAAGAATAGAAGTGTCTCTCGCCTGGGGCACTGATCAACCACAGAGTGGGGCTTAGAATGCATCCTTCACGGTGAGATCACTCACCTCAGTCAGAGCATATCCATAGACCAGGGAAACGGCACCTAAGGAGTGACGAATCCTTTGTCTCATAATACGCCCGTTGCTCAGTGTTACTGCAATTATCATTTGATGTAGCCACAGCAACTCATTGGGCATGGTAATAATCAGAGCGACCAGACCAATAGTAGCTGTAACCACCCACCATGATCTCACCACAATCCGGTCTCTGAACCTCAGAGAGGGCTAAAATACCGATGTCCAAAGGCTTGAGCTCAGATTATAACAGAAAGGTGATCATTCTCTCTTCGGGATAAGACATTACAGGCACCCATCCAAAAGGACTGCCTTAGGTTAACCCAAGGAGACCGCTGTCTGGTGTATGACACCTCGGCACCATTCCGCCACACACTACCACAATTTGATCTAGTAAGTTTACCCTCTGCTTTTCCTCTTATCATCAAGGGATGGGGTTCACGCAGGCTTTGCCCCAATTCTGTCATCCGGTGAGCTGCCCTGTAAAGGGTAGCAGCACAGGTGATACTCCTACCCAGTGGGTTTTGAGTTTTCTTTGTATTTGTGGGTTTTGCGGAATGAAGGGTTTTCTGGTGGCTTGAGTGCAAATCCTGCCACCAACCTCCTGAAAAAAGTAACCCAACGGTAGGAGGACATCTGCAGACACAGTTGGGCATAAGATATTGATGACAGTTGGCTCACAAGGAGCTTCTCTACCCTTTGATAGGTTTTGTTTTTAGTACGGCTGGGTGTCCATATCTATGCACCCTCCTCATGAGGAAGTAGTGTTGGGAATACATGTTTTAAATTTTCATCCTGATCGGACTCATGGTCTGGCAGCCAGAATTATTCATGTTTTTTGATCTGGGTTCTTTTGGATTTTTATTTTAAGAATAAGGTTCACTTGGCTATGCCTGTATTGGTTAGAGGGTAGAGGAGTAGCAGCTGAAAGCTGAATCCTATCCAGGTTCCTCCTGATGACTTCATCTTTTATGTGTATACAAAAGCCTCGACTATGTGTATACAAAAAACAAGCATCTGGTGTATTGTCTGTGCTTCAACAATGAACAATTGCAGTTTTATTGTTATTCTTCTTCTGATCATTGAGCCAGGGTGTGAATGGTACATTCTCCATGAGGAACCAATAGTAGGAATTCGTGTGGGAATAGTGAGATCGATGTGGAATGTCCTCTACGCACCTGGACAGGATGATAAGTGTTCTATTTGTCATACTTCACACACACACAAAGAACATTTGTCACCGAAGGAAGATAGGACATTCAACATCTTAATCCTTTAATCCAAGCCGAGCAATTTTACCTTCGGGGTGTTTAGCACATTAACTTGAAATCGCATTTGCAGCACACGCTGGTGACAGGTACACATTGTTTATTCACTGTGTGGGTTTTTTCTGTAACCCGAGCCTAATACAATCTCACAATGTGGTGAAAATCACTCTCCTTTTGGTTAACAGTAAGATGATGTTTTGTTTTGTTTTACCATTGATGGAAAACTCTGCACTTCTTGTTTCACCACGTGATACACTCAGCACCTTCAAATTGATTCGATGTCTGATTTAACGAACATCTCGCTTTCTCTTCATCTCATTTCTCCTCGATCCTTGTTTTTGCCCTGTAACGCATATACAATGAGCAAGCCCACAAATCTGCCATGGATGAAATGGGGGGGGGGGGGACCCATTAGCTAATGAAATGCCATTGTGCTAAACAATCTAGTGAAAGAGTCTATGATTTAAAGGATACACGCTCTTCGGAATAGACCACCCCCAACCCCACACCCCCCCCCGGGCTCCTCTCTACATCATCACCTTGCACAACCTTGTAATTCACCCACTGTGGTCCACCTCATTGTCTGGGATATGTAACATGGACCAGCAACCCCCTCAGCCCTCTCTACATCATCAACTTGCACAACCTTATAATTCACCCACCATGGTCCACCTCATTGGCTGGTATATGTAACATGGACCAGCAACCTCCCCCAAATCCCTCTTGACATCATCACATTGCACAACCTTACAATTCACCCACCATGGTCCACTTAGTGGTCCGGTACATGTAATATGGATCAGCCCTCTCTCCATAATCACCTCATGGCCCGGTAACGTGTAATTTGTGTTTATTTCGTTTCAATGTGCATGAAGCCCAGACTCTCTCCTCAAGAACATGTTGTGTGACGGGGTGAGCATTGATCTCGAAATGAAAATAAGGAAGAATCCATGAGGGTGATGGCAATATTTAATTATCAATAAAATGATAACATATGTTTGGTTTAAAATCGATTTCGAATTACAAGCCACATTCCTGGAACCGAATGACCGACCTTAACGCTTCATCCTTATTGATATGCAATGTTTCAAATGCCATACTTGTTTTCATCATCCACTCAATATCATCATTTCAAGCGAGTGGTCACTTGGTAAGGGATGGGGGGAAGAGATTTATTACATTTTGTACTCTGTACAAGGCGAGGCTCTCGTTCAGTCGAGACATAATCCATCATCAAGGACACCGCCGACGTGGTGTTGTCAACCTACAACCAATCTCATTAGAGTAGAGCATAATTTCGAAGGTAGTTTTAAATCTTACACCGAATTATTGCTCAAAAGAATGACAAGAATGAGATCGCAATGAATAGAAATATTGTCCTGAGTATAATGACATCAGTCAATGACGTCAGTCCCATGTATACACCCTGGCAGCCTGTAGTGTGAATGTTGTTGTGGAAGGAAAGGGCTCATCTCATGCAGAATCTCACACCAAAACATCGTCATGTGAAGTCTCTTACTGAGAAGATCAACTCTCATATATTGCTGCCAAAACAAATGGCATTTCCATGTGCACCATTGCCATGGCAGTGTAATGGATGAAGTGAAGTTTAGATGATGATCATCATCATCAATGTACCATACTCTTGACAAATAGTCTGTGCTGCCGATGCAGTGTCTTGGCAAGAGTTATGCTCTTCCAGTAACGTTTTCAGCAGTCAGTGAGGGGAGGAATTTGTAATTTGGTCACAGTGCCCGCAATA
Organism: Eptatretus burgeri; assembly: GCF_056783735.1. Lineage (NCBI taxonomy): Eukaryota > Metazoa > Chordata > Myxini > Myxiniformes > Myxinidae > Eptatretus > Eptatretus burgeri. The sequence continues at coordinate 67,498,898 of NC_140976.1, read as the reverse complement.
ACTCGCCTCATCTTCATGAAAGACACCGTGAGATGTTTAACGTTTGCCAACAACCAGTGCTGGCAGACAAGTACTCCCACTTAACATCATTCGGATGAACGTCACGTACGTTGAAGCCTCACCCTGCATACGAAACACCGGGGTGAGAGATTATAGCTCGGTCAAGATTCCAACCCAGATAGATGGATCAAATGATGCAATGAAACACACACAAGGAAATCAGACACAGGTGGAGGCCATTCAGCCCATCATGCCTGCGTGGCATCAACACCACACGAAGTTATCAACACAAGATGCAAACAGGAAAATGCAAAAAATATTTATTTATTTATCGTGTTTTTCTTATTTATCTACTAATTTTAAGTTTTTGTAGTTTTTTGTATATATATATATATTTTTTTTTTTGTATATATATTTTTCTTCCCTTCAGGGGAGGGGGAATGGGCTTGGCGAAAAACACACATCAACCACGCAACACCACTTGACGGGACAACATCCCCACCAACAGCACTCCGTCCACATGCACACAATCACCAATCACTGCTCACACTACCTAAAAGTCCTGCCAACATCCCCATACCCCTCTATCTCCATAACTTCCAGGTACCTATCTAATTCTAACTTAAACTTATCTCCTGTTTCTGCTGCCACGACCTTTCCAGGGAGACCATTCCATGCATTAACTACTCTCTGAGTGAAAGTCCCCTACCTTGCCACCATCTTATCTCTCCTCTTCTTTACTCTCAAACTATGGCCCCTGGTCCTATCACTGTCCATTCTGTTGAATATAATTCATCTGCACTTATTTTATCTACACCTTTCATTATCTTAAACATCTCGATCATGTCTTCTCGTAACGGCCTCCTTTCTAATGTATAAAGTCCTGTCTCCTTCAGCCGCTCCTCATAGCTAAGTCGAGCTAGGCCCGGAATCAATCTGGTGCCCTTGAGCTGAACCCTCTCTATGGCATCTATGACCTTCATGAATTGTGGTGACCAGAACTGCACACAATATTATTTCCTTTACTTCCTCCACTCCAACCTGGATCTTCTGTAAAAGCCCTTCCTCACCTCCTCAATAGATACTCTCAGCTATTGGCAATTCTCCTGACTGTTCTTGTGTAAAAGTTGAAGCAAAATATCTGTTTAATACGCCTGCCATCTCACTTTCATCACTGACCACTCTCCCGGTTCTATTCCTTAATTGGCCCACACTGGTCCTAACCTGTTCTTTTCCCCTTATATACTTAAAAAAGCCTTGTTATTATGTTTAATATTCTGTCATGTCTTTCTCATACTCTCTTTTGGCTTGCCGAGTTATTTTCTTCACTTGCCTCTGTTTACTCCGATAATGATGTAAATCTAACTCCAGTCCTGTTATTTTAAACCGAATAATTGCTTTTTGCTTCTCCTGAATAACGTTCCTTATTTCACTGCTCAACCACCCTGGTCTCTTTCTACTTCTAGTTTTACACCTCATTGGAATGCACTTACTCTGCACTCCACACATTTGTCCTTGAAGGTTTCCCATTTCTCTGATACTGATTGTCCTGTTGTTGGAGTCTCCCAATCTACATCACCCAATTCTCTCCTCATACCCTCAAGGTTTACCTTCCTGAAATCTAATAGCCTTACCCGACTATCCTGAACTCTAACCCTCAACAGAATCTTTACACACACACAATGTTGTGGTCACTTGCTCCTAAATGCTCCCCGACCTCCACCTCATCCACCATATTGGGATCATTACTTTAAAGGAGGTCGAACACTGAACTTCCCCTCGTGGGCTTATCGACAAACTGTGTTAAAAAGCAATCTTGGAATAAAACGAGGAAATCCTCATCTGCTCTTCCCTTTCCCTGTTCCTGGACCCAATCTATCCAGGCAAGTTAAAATCTCCCATAATGAATACTCTTCCTTTACCACATGCCCTTTTGAATTCTTCATGAACTCCTCCTTCCTCCTCTTCCTTCACACCCAGAGCCCCATAAAAGCACCCATCCAGTATCTTACTGTTTTTACAATCTCTAATCTCTACCCACACAGAATCCTCAACATTTATTCCTTCCTTAATGTCACCCCTTTCTCTTGATGTAATGCTGTCCTTTACCCAGATTGCTACTCCTCCTATTCTCTCCTTCGGATCACACCGATACATCTTGTAGCCTTCTAATCCTGTCCTACAGTTACTCCTCCTTAAACCATGTCTCACTCACTGTAACTATATCTTACTCCTCACTCTCTATTTTGGTGTCAAGCTCTTCCATCATATTATTTAAACTTCTGGCATTGGTATAGAATATATCTAACTTTTCCCTTCCTGAAATTCTATTTTCCTGCCTGGCCTTACTCATCCCAATTACTTCATCCGTTCCTTCCTTATACCTTCCCCACCCTCCGTTGATCGAAAAAAGCCTGAATTCTTTCCTCAATTCCCACTGCAAACCTTGCTGCCCCCCTTTCTATTTAACATTTCTTCTTCATTCCAGAAACACTCCCTTTGTCCCCTAAATGATTCCCACTGCTTCTTAAATGTAAAACCTTCCTCCCTATTCCATTCTTCCAGCCATTGGTTGACATCTATCGTTCTACTCATAATTTCTATATTGTTTCCTAATCTTGGGAGAATCCCATGAAACATGACCTCACAAACCTTTGCTTTCAGCCACTTCCCCAATACCCTGTATCTATTTTTCAAAACCTCTCAGTAAAATTTCCCTGAATCATTCACACCTCGGTGTACCACAACCAACTTCTTCCTGCCGTGACCCGATACATGATCGTTTACCCTTCCTTCAATGTCCCTAACTCCCGCTCCTTCAAAACCACACAGAATTCTGTGTCTACAATCCTTTCTGCAGAATGAAGAATCTACTTATTTAATAATCTCATCACCCACAAAAACGGACTCCCAAACCTCATGTCCACCAATTTCAATTGCTACACCTCCACCACTGCCTTCACATGCTGTACCACCATTGTTTGCACCCACTGCACCTCCACTACTGTCTGCACCCACTGCATCTCCACCACTGCCTGCACCCACTGCACCTCCACCACTGCCTGCACCCACTGCACCTTCATCACTGCCTGCACCTGCGGCACCATCACCACTGCCTGCACCTGCTGCACCATCACCACTGCATGCACCTGCTGCACCTCCACCACTGCCTGCCACCGCTGCACCTCAACCACTGCCTGCACCCACTGCAACTCCTCCACTGCCTGCACCCACTGCATGTCCACCACTGCCTGCACATGCTGCACTTCCACCACTGCCTTCCCCCACTGCACCTCCAACACTGCCTGCACACACTGCACCTCCACCATTACCTGCACCCACTGTACCTCCACCACCCTCTCTGCACCCACTGCACCTCCACATCTACCTGCCCCTGCTGCATCTCCACTATTTCCTGCCCCCGTTGCACCATCACCACCGCCTGCCCCCGTTGCACCGTCACCACCACATGCCCCCGTTGCACCGTCACCACCGCCTGCCCCCGTTGCACCGTCACCACCGCATGCCCCCGTTGCACCGTCACCACCGCCTGCCCCCGTTGCACCTTCACCACCACCTGCCCCCGTTGCACCATCACCACTGCCATACGGCACGTACACCCGACTTTGACAGGTAGGCCCAACTGAGCTCGAGAGATGAACCAAATAATTGAACACAACAGGACATGATTTGGGACAGAAAAGTTGACGAAAAACACGAATAACAAAACAGAACTAAAACGAAACAGCAAAACTACGTAAATGGTTCAGAAAACGTAGATTTAGAAGAACTGATCGGAGAGCTCACCACCCAGCCGTCCACATGCGCCAATCCCCAAAACCGGATGCAAATCTCGTAGTATGCTAACTCATGGTGATCAAGAAGCTGACGGTTTAGGGATGAACCCTTCATTCGATTTGATACAGGAAAGGTTCATATGGAGTAGGAGTGACTCAAAGGTGTGTACGTGAGAGTTGTGATCAGGGTGCACATAGGGTGGGATTTTGACATCTGACGAAGGGGAGTATCATGATTCAGACCTCGTTAAAGGGACTCAGAAAAAGGGGGCAATAATGAGGAAACAAAGAGAAAAGGGGGAGAGAAAGAGATACCATTAACAAATGGAATAAACGATTCAAATAAAAAGAGAAACACGAAAGAGGAGATAAATAGAACAGGAGAGAGAAAATGTAGGTACATTTATATGTAAAATGAAATAACACAAAGTATGAAAAACAGAGAGTAGGGAAAAAGTTGAAACAATAAAAAAGAAACGAAGTGAATGAAAAGCGCTCATCAATCTCAATGGGAGCTAGCGTCCCCCATTCTGAAAAACACTTTTGACTACTAGTGGTGATGAAATTGAGAAAAAAACACTGAAATGGTCAATTCACTAACCTTCCATCCCATTATCCTTCAGGTCAAGAACATCATTCGGAGGAGCTTCACCTGTTACAGAATGATCCTGAAACAGCCTCGATTTTCAAACAACATCCTCTCATTTCCTTCATGTTCGATAGAAATGAGTGGAACTCCCTGGTTAAAGGACCGTCTGACCTTCCACCGGGAATGTTTAAGTGTTCATAGAGTTGCTATAACACTTGCCCTTTCATCAAGAGAACCACTTCGATCTCAGGATGGGAGAGCAGGATTGACGTCACAGACACTACTTCGCCGACACCACCGTGAATATTATCTGTGTTACTATGTGCACTCTCCGCAAGAAGGTATACTTTGGTGAAACGGTGAAGACTACCGGTTCGGGTTCTTGAGCGATGGTGGCTGGTTATTTTCTGGGTCTCTGCCGACTTTCTCAAAGATAAGTTGTCCGGTCGTTTTTGTTGGGTTTTTACTGTTATTTTGTTATCTCCGTGTTTACTGTGTGTTTCCAGTTCAGTTTTGTGTTAAAACTTGTGCTAATTGGTGAGTATTCGTCGATATTTTCATCTCGGGTTTCCAACTACCCTTCTTCTTCCTGCCTGTGTGCACAATCTTCTTGTTGTATTTTCTCCTCATCACCTTCAGTTTATATTTTCTCCATGATACCCCAACCACTCCTTCAAGTTCCTCCCAATTAAACCCTTTGTTTCATGTGTTAAATGATAAAAAATAAAAATAAAATAATAAATAAATAATATTTACCCTTGTCACCTTTCACTCCCGTAACAACGTGACTTCCTCTACAGACTCTTCCTCCTTTTCTTTTCTTCCCTTTCCACATTTCCACTCCCACTTTGATCATGAAGGTTTTCACCACTCACCTTCACGACCTTTTCTTCAAACTCTTCCTTTTCTCTTTCCCCCTCTTCCCTTATCCTCAAAGAAAAAAATAATAATAATAAATCAATGTCACCCGCAGGGTGACCCGTATCTTGCCAAAAGGTGACCACGTGTGACTTCTTTAAGGTCACACTGAGGTGAACATAGCTGCTATCCACCAGGGGTGACTCCTTGAGGAATATCTGCCTACGAGAGATTCCGATGAGAATCGTTCTGCAGAGTAACCATGAAAAATATGCGTTTTCCTCATGACGTCATAATGTCTCAAGCTTGACAGATCTAGAAAGCACTCATCGAGGTGTTCAATTTGAGGTACTACACGATATGGTTCCTAAAACTTGAAAATTTGACCTTGGGGTCAAATATGTTTGACCTGAGGCGCTAACCATGAAGGTCAAGGCCAATCGCCACCAAAAATTAATCAGCTGAGCGCCAGACCATGAACTATATTCCCATGAAGTTTGAAGACGATCCAATCAAAATTACTCAAAAAATAAGGGTTTCGTCGACTCCCCTGATTTGCGACAAAGTGACCTTGACCTTTGACCTTGACCTTCAAAATTTTATGTGCTGAAAGGGACCTCTTTAGGCCTCTGATATGCGAAGTTACAAAAATTTCCAATGATAACTGTGCTCTGCAGAATTTTTTATCCGTGATTACAGACAAACAAAAAAAACATACAAGCAGACTAACATATCTTGCAAAAACTTCGTTTTGGCAAGATAAATATACAAAACGGTCTCTTAAAATGTTTCTACTTCCTCTCTCTACTGTACTCCTTTTCTTCAAAAACCTAATTTCAATTTGACCTTTCTTTCATCCCATGTTAAAAAAATTCCATCTGTTACAATGCTTAGTTCCTCCATTCTCGAAATTATTCTGCACTCCATCCATCTTCCAATGTATTTAAACGAATCTCCAATCGACAAATTTTAAAAATCCCATTTTGCAATGCGTGTTCATCTTCCATTTTCATCCCACCTCCTGAAATCTACCTCCTCCTAACTCCTTCCCTGTTATACCCCCTCCTTACTCCTCCCACCTTCCCCCCTATCCTACCTCCTCCCTTAGCATCTCTCCACTCTCATGCGCATTCCTAACAGGTCCTCCTCATTCTCAGTCTCCTCAGCCTCCTCGAAAGAGGCTGCGTTCCAACCAAACAAATGTCTCACTCTCTCATTCAACAAACTCAACATCTCAAACACACTCGCTCTCTTTCCTCTCATCACATCTCCCCTTCTTCCCACCTCCTCAAATCTTGTTCCTCCAACCCACCTACTCCCAACTATACCATATCACTACCCAGTCTCAACCTTCCCCTCTCCCATTACCATGCCTGCTCTCATCGTCTCCCCTCCCTCTCACCCCTCCCTTTCAATTCAGCTGCCTCCTCCCTCTTCAAAGCGAACTTCACCCTCTTCCCCACCCCTAAGCTTCTTCCTAACCTTTCACAAAGCTTCCCCCACACCTTTCTCCCTCAATTCTCCCCTCTCGCCTTTATTGCCCAAATCTCCCCCCTCACTCCCCCTTCTCCAACTTTCCCCTCCCTCACATCCACCCAGCTGTCTCTTTCCCCCACTCTCTCTCTTCCAACTCATTCTTTACCTCCTTCAATCATCTACTTCCCTCTGCCCCTCTCTTATTACTCCCCACTGTGCCTCATCCCATCACCACCTTAAAAATATATATATTTATTTATTCAGCCCTCTCCCCTAGCTCTTCAGCCATCTCCTACACATTGCCAACAGCTCTCCCTACCTCTCCTCTCCTTCCTCTTCTTCCACCCCCCCCCATCCTCTCCTACACCCTAAGCCTCTTCGTTAATGGTGTGGACCTCAAACATCCAGGAACACCTCAAACACTATATGGTATTCATGTAGTTTTATTTGTGTGAGCCAACTCTTATTTTTTCAGGTTCTTTTTTCCTTTGATGCAATATGACTGCCAGACCATGTGACCAATGACATTATCTTGGACAGCAGCCCTGCAGATGGCAGCAGCACAAGAGGTACTCCCACAGAGTGGGTTTTCAGATTTCACAATTGTGGATTTTGCAGAATGAAGGGATTTACGGTGGTCGGAGTGCAAATCCTGACACCAACTTCCAAATCAAATAGTAACCCAACTGCAGGAGTATGTCCGCAGACACAGTTGGGCACTAGATACGGATGTTCTTTGGTTCACAAGGAGCTCCTCCGCCTTTTGACAGGTTTTGTTGTTAATCCTGTTGGGTGTCCATATCATACACCCTCCTCACCGAGAAACCTGGTGGGGGAGACGGTTTATTCACCGATAACCCAACCAATCAGTGTGATATAAAACGTAATCTGTTCAGCCTGGCGGAGGTGTGCGCTCTACCGAGTGCCTGTTGTAGTTTTACATACATTCCATCAAGGTTTTCTACAGTATAGGAATATTATTTTTCTGTGGTTATGCATAATAATTCTGGACCTCTGATAATGATGAACGTCAACCCTCAATATTGTATATAAAAATAATGATATGGGGTGGCCAAAGCAAAAACAGATACACCACTATAACAACAAAGCAAACAAGTTGGTTATATTTTGTTGAATACAAATCTTGTTTTTGCAACATCCTGAAAATGTAACAAATCAGGATCAACTAACATTGGTTCTGGAACCTTGTAAGCTCTGCATTTTAAGCTGACAGTGTCGAAAGTCCAAGCACACGTGGAAGACCGATGTTTAAAATGCGAACCTTGTACAGTTTTCCTTTGGGTTGTCCTCGTTGGAGAGGTCTCTCCCAGGATTGGTGAATTGAATTTGGTTGAGTCTTTCTCCTTTCTGCACCCTCTTTTTGTTTGGAGGTCAATAAAATGATGCAAGTGATGCCACTGATGATGAACAAATTATGCAAATGAGGAACACAGCTTCTGGTATCCCAACATATAAGTCTGGTGTTGGCTTAATGCATATGGAAGCTGGCTTAAGATCTTAGGGTCTTGAGTTCAAATCCCTGTAAAGCCTTTGAAATAACACCAGGTGGGTTGACTCAGCCTGACATCGTTGGCAAAATGAGTAGCAACTTACTGGTAACAGGGGCAATGCATCAGCAGATCAGCAGCACAGCCGCACTTCCTGAGAATGATGCAACCAGCAGCCACAGGCTGTATATGAAACAACCAACATCCCCACTACATATGAAGACCACAAGGGGAAAACCAGAGATGTCAGGAAAGTAAATTTTGAAGAAACTGAAAAACAACGTTTCAAGACTTTGGTGGACTGTTTAATAACTGTCATATAGATTTCTTTTCCAGTAAAAGGAAGAATTATCATTGGCCGATCAAATTAAGCATGTAGCATTTGCCAAGCTACTGCGTTATTTAATTTAAGAGCAAAGAACGAATCAATGTTGCAAACTGACATCACTGGTTATTCCCTTGTTTTATAATTGCCATACAATTTTAACCCAGGATGTGTAGCAAATTCATGATTGTTGATTATTAGCATGCATTACATGACTTTGGTGATCACAGATTATTTTTTCAACATTAAACGGTCATTGTTTTTTTGTTTGATTGGTATTCAACGCCATACTCAAGGGTATTTCACTTATATGATGACGGATTCTCCATTTCTTACTCCGTACTACTTAATATGATGGAAAACTGGGAGGAAACCAAGGATAAACCAGCCCCACGATAGCCGAAGTCACCTCATGTGACTCCCTCATATACCTAAGCAGGTTGACTGGGCGGTGGGTACATCGAATGAGGATGGGTACTCAGACGCACTAACCATTAAGCCATGGCGTGGGTCCCATAAAAGTCACAAAGGTTTGACCAGACTTGAACCACGATATGACACCAACTACGGAGCCCATGATATAACCAAATAGGCTATTGTAGTGCTCAGAGTTTATGCTGTGAAAGTTTTACAACCTTTCATTTTTTAGTTTCTCAACGCTGAATATTATGGTGGAACAGTTAACATGAATGAAAGGGAGATAATCAGGAGTAAAGTAGTGACAACTCTGGGTTTCTACTTGTTCAGCTTTGAGAACACTTGTTTTTTCATTGCACGGCTAAACTTTATACCATATAAATTATGTGACACCCCTGGTTATTTGTTAAAGTAATATTGTGAGAGGAAACCTTATGTTGCCAACTATTGGCAGGTGCAATAACCCTGAAATTTATAAAAAGTGACATCTCTGGTTTTCCCCTTGTGGTCTTCATATGTTTGGATGTGAAATACTACACAGTTAGGCTTTTTTGGAGGTCTGGGGGCACATCATCTGGTTTAGTCTTGCTGTAATTACTCAGAGGCAGAAATAGCAAGTGTAGATCTGGCCTTCAGGTCAACATTCATGTTGTGTACTTACTTACTCCAACAAACTTTTTTTTTCTTGGATTTGCATGACCACTAACTTAGTCCTTTGATCTTTGAGATGAAGTACACATGTGTGTTTTGCTTTGCCATAATGTTTGGATTTTTCACCTTTTTTTGCATAAAAAGGTGTAATTCTCACTTGAGAAAGGTGAGTTTGAGGCTGCTGCTTAAAATGTTGAGCTTATTTACTTCCTTTCAGCGGTGGTCTTAATTGGAGAGAGATCTCTCAATTTGCCAATGGAGGTGTTCCGACATCACGCACGTCATTTCGATTTCATGCCAAGTGAAAGAAACCGATTGGCGTGAAAGCAATGATATCGAAGTGTTAAATGTATTCAAACATGATATGTTAGTTGGTATAACATCTCGCTAAAATTGAGGGGTCTCTCTCACTCTTTGTTCTTGCTCTTTAAAACGTGTAAACCTTTTGTGTTTAACTCGTCGTCCGGTTCCTCCTGAATATGGCTTCTTAATGATGTCAAGGTAAATTGCGCACAGCCCTTGTTTTTGCAAACGATGCCAGAGAGGACAATTTATGAGCCACAACTATATGTATGGCCCAGCATCGCTTTGAAACCTTATCGGTTCCACAAGGTCAAGCTCACATGGGGGTTTTGTAAGATGGAAATCCTTCAAATGCTCTTATGCTCCAAGGGCATTTAGTCGAACTGCATGCTCAAAATGACTGTTTGGGAAACCGTTTTGGTCTTTAACAAGCAGTACTGTTGACACCAAAGGCGATATAATTGGGCGCAAAGCCCCAGCCGCAGGAGCAAGGCTCAGTGGAGTGCAGCGATACATGCACAGCCAGAAAGAACATGTTTGTGGGCCTCACCGCCATTTCGCGGTGTCATCTCGTCAGTGCGGACGGACGGCTTTGTACATCACGTGTGCTGTGCAGGTATTAATGTGTCACTTCACCTTGAACTCGGCGAGCTGTCCACATTGAGAGCAATTAAACCAAACCTCATTGCATTAAAGGAAAATAGAATGTGCTGCAGGGTAAATGAAATTCCACACAGTCTAGTCCAAAGTGTCAGCTTGTCTGCATCGCCAATTTGGTTGAAGGTCAGGTGTGATGTGCAAAACTTAATTCGCTTTTCTGTTGTGTTGTTTTCACTACTACTTGGCAGACTTGGAGGTTCGGCGATCATTGTGCTTCATTTGAAGTTATCGATGGAAGATACAAGTTGTGAATTTGAGGTAGAACTTTAATTCCTGTAACACATGTAAACCATCTGTGACATCATCACATGCCTTGCAGGCACATGACAGCATTACAAAGCAAAACATAACAAGATAACAAGAGTGAGAATTTCTTTGAATACATGTCCACTACCAGTCTTGATGAATGTTCGGGAGATAAAAATTTGTTTGCGTTTCACGCACGCTTGAGCCGATATTGGGTCCAAAAATGAAGAATAAGAAACTCTCTACCTTCCCCCCACTCACGCGTGTCTGGGTCTACTTAGCGAAATTAAAGGAAAACAATTTTCATTTCTTGATATCTTTTGTAGCCGAGAAACCAACAAAGACAACTAGGATAACAAATTGGAAACAAAAATTAGTTTGCTTTAACACAAGCTCGAGCCGATACTGGAACCAAAACGAAGAAGAAGAAACCCTCTAACCCCACCGTGCTTCATACGTTTCTAGGCTTTGCCCATTTCACATAAAATATAGCCCAATGTACATACATGAAGCAAAAACATGCGTACGGCTTATGTGCATACATAATACATTGTGGTCATATTGCTGGGATCATTCCAATTGCACTGGGCCATGGTCAAACACGTATGTCTAAGGCCTGAGTCTGACCAATCTGTGCTGCTTCATGTATTGGTGGCAAATGATTTTATTGAGGTGGATTTCGGACAGCTGTCCAGCCAATGGGTGTAAAGCATGGGGGGCATGGAGTAAGGGCGGATGTACATTGACCCATGTATAATCTGTGATGTGCATAATAAGTTTCAGTTGAATATGTAAAAGGGTATGGGATAAAAGTCTGAAACGACACAGGTTGGATGGATGGATGGACAGTCAGACAGGTGGAGAGCAAACCTATAGTAGTCCCCTCCGGTGAAACTGATAGGTGACTCATATTATCTATAATAATTTATGTCAGTGTGTCAGTCTGTCTGTCAATCCATGAGTGTGTATCCTCCATAATTCCAAAACCATGAAACCCCACAGCCCCAAACTTTGCATGCATACAAATGCAACTCAAAGGGAGTGTAGGAATGAAAATTGGGTGTTTGAGTTAATTTAAACACCCCTTTGAAGATAATTAACAGCCTTTTAAAATATCATCTATCAAGGCATCATCCCTGGTTCGCCCTCTATAAGATTGCTGGGGTCTTAATGTGCCATTTTGTTTGGCCTGCTCAACAATGCCTTGACTTGGAAAAGGCTGCAATGGGTTTATTTACGATAAAACGCTCATTAAATTTTGTTTTTTCACTTTCCTCACTCATCATCGAATGCCTGATCATCATACCGACGAATCGTTGGATAAATTGCAATGCTTATAAATGCCAAGAGACACCAGTGTTCATGGTTTTATTTTATTTCCGCACATGCCATAACCTCAAGAATCTCTTAAACTAAGCCGAATTACAAAATTTAAACTGAGGAAGTGACCTCAGCAGCAATTCCGACTGCCAAACAAATAGTGCTCTTTTGTCCAATTTTGATATTGTTTGACATTATGGACATCTCCAGGTGATGTTTCTTATACCTGATCACGAACCACTTGCCAAGCCAGCTCGGTCAAATTAAACACCGTCCGGAGACAAGTGGAGACATTCTGAGTGTCAAACAGGGTGCAAGTTGGACAAATGAATACTTTTTTAGCAGTCAAAACTGCTGCTAAGATCAATTTGGCAGGTTAAATTTTGATATTTGGTTCAGGTAAAGAGATTCTCGACCTTATCTCATTTCAACTAAAATGCTTATAATAGTCCAGAAAGTTGTATTCACACATTTAATACTCTGGACAGTGTTTCTTTCTGGATGGTGTTTATCTCCATGCAATGTTTATAGTACAACTGGTAGAAAGTATAGTTCAGATATTATTTTGTTTTTGTCTTCACTGTCATTCCATGCAGAATCATTTCTAATGAGACTATGAATTGTAATTAATGCTCCACCACACCCCTGCTTTCCCTTCCCCTCACACTTACCCCTCCCAAACCCTCCCCCCCCACCTCACTCCTCCCAACACCCCCACCTCCATCCCCATAAAACTCGAGATGTCTATAAGGATTACAGCTGAAATGCAATAAACTCCAGAATCTCTTAACTTGAGTCGCATTTCAAAATTTTAATTGTGGAATTGTGGAATTGAACTTAGCAGCAATTCTGAATGCTAAAAAAGTGTTCATTTGTCAAATTTTCACATTGTTTGATTCTCCGGTCTTCTCCGGACAGTGTTTAGTACAGGGGCATTCCATTTGTGATACAGCAGCAAAAGCAAGTTCCTTTCAAATGAATAGCAAGACATTTAGAGTTGGCCAGTAAAGCATGCTGATTGCTTTGCTGATGGATGGGTAGCCAATACATCAACTGATAAAGTTTTGACAACAGGTATGCTGATTTCCCTTGTCCTCTCCTTATGTTGCCTTCCCTTCCACTCATGCTACCTTCCCTTCCCCACCATTCCTCACTACTCCCTCCTCAGCACCCCCCCCCCCGCCATCTTTGATCCCCAACCCCTCCTGCACACCTCCTCGCTCCCCACACTCACTCTCCCCTCTCTCTCCCCCTTCCTCATCCCCCTTCCTCAGCCCCTCCTTGATCTCCCTTCCTCTGCCTTCTATCTCCCTCCCCCTTTTCCCCCCTTCTGTCTCTCTCTCTCCCTCTCACTTTCTCCCTTCCTCCTCAGTAGATGATAAATGGGGTTTCTGGGACTCCCATTCAAATGAAAGGGGGAAAAGGGAAAAACTTTCTGACTCAAGCCCAAAATAGGAGACTGATTTTCTCCCCACCTATCCCCTTCTCTCCCATACAAGCAAATGAAACATTGAGATTTACTGATTAAAGCACTTCTTCCCTTTCATATATTCATTCCACTCAAAGAGCGAACCAACGACTATTTGCCCATGTTCTACTTCAGGGAATAACTTAATTTTCTGATAACATTCATTTCCATTGAGTACATTCACAAAGAATAACTTGGAACTTGGTTCTTGGTTTAAGTGTCTTTGTTTTGCAGAAATGAAATGATAAACTTCTCTTAATGCTCATATTTGACCACCTCCTGAGCCACATATCATTTGGAGATTGTCGTAAATTGTTTTTCTATTATTCCATTGATAACCATCAAAGTTTTCAGTCCATTCAAGGATATTTTTTTTTATTTACATCCTCCAACTTATTTGTAATTACATTTATCCGCTTATTTGTTTTATCTAATTTTACCCCGGTTATTTCTTCAATAAGACCCATTTGATATTTCTCACATTCTTTATGTTTGCCATTTAATTACCAAGGCTGATTACATCTCCACTCTTTGGTTTGGTTATTGCTTAGTTCTATCATTTATAAATCAGTAAAAAGACAGCGGTAGCCTGTTAAAATTCCCAACTCAATATCTTAATACTTATACTTATAACTAAAAGGGAGACTTTTTTTTTACAGCCATTTTTCCCTGCTGTGCAGGGGTTTGGCTTTTTCTTGAGGCAACGTTTTATGGCCAGATGCTCTTCCTGACGCCAACCCTGGTCACCTCTTACGACACACAGGGATATGGTACACAGATTTTAACCGGGGTATACACCGGCTCAGTACACTGGTACTCATTTTGCCGACCTCGGAAGGATGACAGGCTGAGTCAACCCCCTGGTGTTAATTCAGCAGCCAACGGGGCTTGAACTCAGGACCCTTGGATCCCAAGCCACCACCCTAACCACTAAGCCAACACCAGGCTTAACTAAAAACTAAAAGGGAGACTATTGATTCCATTCTCTAAAATATATCTTTTATAATCACAAGCTCCTAATGCTTTCTTATTTATCTCTTCTGTATTTAATTGATTATAACTTCTTATTGTATTCATTTTTCTGTACTCTTCCTTCTTAAAGGTTAAACAGTTGTAATGTTTAAAGTTTATTGTTTCCTTGATTATATTTTTATTTATTCCCTTTAGCTTATTATCACAGCTTTCAATGTTATTATTATGAATACTAGTACATGCCCGTAAAAAGAAATAAATAAATAAATAAATAAATATTCCAACCGCGAGCAAGAAACAACAACCACACAGGCCGTTTCTTCGCTCTCGCGTACCCGTACGTGCGTGGCGCGGAAGTTCGCATATCACAATTACGATGATTCGCAATTTCGGTTTTAATGGCCAATTATTCAATTAGCGCCAACGTATTTTACCTTTTCGCAATGTCGTCGCAAGGAAAAACAAAAAGAGAAGAGAAGAGAGAAAAAAAAATTACTTTCTGGTTCGGAGCATACCAGCACTCTGATGTTACCGAAATTTATGCACCGTCTAATATGAAAACTATCATAACTTGGGGCATTGTATCTATAAATGTGCATAAGAAATCGAGAAATTATTAGATGACACGAAGTCATCACTATCCGGAAGCCCGTACGTTGTAACCTGTAATGGGAACGCGGCTGAGCTTCCTTTCCCCATCGGCCACGCCCACGCAACAATGTGTCTTGTCATTGGTTTGGTAAATAAATGGCCATAACTTGGGAAGCACTTGTCCGATTAATATTAAACCTTGAAAAGGCACATCCTCAGGTCCCCAGCAATATATCTGGCAAGTTTCAATTAGATCGGACCAGTGGTTGTCGAGAAACAGCGGTCACAGACACAACACACACACACACACACACACACACACACACACACACACACACACACACACACACACACACACACACACACACACACACACACACACACATTGCTGGAATTATAGATAGATACGTAAAAGCATAAGACTTTGATCTCAATCCTATAAATTCACTCATGACCTTCGCACACAATTCATCTTTAAACTTACCAATAACCTTTTTATTCTTTGACGAAAACAACACATCACCTGACTTATAATTACTTGTATCATATATCAATATTATCAATCATATCTTCATATACATCACTTGTCTTAATTTCTCGTATAAAACTATCTGTATCCATATATAACAATGACACATTATCCTTATACTTTGATTTTAAATTAGTAGAGTAATAGTCATAAATTAACGACTTTGACAAGTCAAGAATTGATGTTCTTATATAAATAGGTTTATCCATTTCAATACTCTCTTTTTTCAAATGAATAGCACAAAAGTTCTCTGAAAACACTTCCGCTCACTCAAAACTTTCTTTCTTCTTCTTTCGGCTGCTCCCATTAGGGGTCGCCACAGCGGATCATCCGTTATGATCCGCATAATGATTTGGCACAGGTTTTACGCCGGATGCCCTTCCTGACGCAACCCTGGTCACCTCTTACGACACAGGGATATGGTACACCTATTCTAACTGGGGCATACACTATGATCGGGGCACACTCTGCTCGCTCAAAACATGATCTATTAATTAACTTTGAAGCCTGTTTCCAAGATGCAGCAAGTCTTATGTTTTGTCGATTCCTAATATTTTCCAAAGTCTTTCCAAATGCAGCATTATTCATTGATTAATAAAAGTCCTTCTCAAAATCTGTTTTTGCTTCTGTTCTCCTTTTTGTATTAAAATCAACATACTTCTATAACCAATGACTGTTTAAATTTCAAAATCCGATGAATTTTCCTCACTCAACCTAGCAGATAAATATTGTCTGAAGCTCCTTTGATGCAAAACATAACTTTCTTTATCATTTAATGTAGTGAGTAGTTTTTCTGGAGATTTACCTTTTATGTGAAATGACTTTAACCATTCTTTTCTTGGATTTTCTTTATCATGGGTATAAGGTTGGTCTTTATGTTTGTGATGAAGTTCTTCTGGATATATTAAATCAACCTCAAAATGATATCCAACTTCAGTTTCATCCAATTATTTTTGAGGGGAGACAACAATGTCTTGTAAAACTTTTTCATAATGTTTTTCTTTAACCCATTTTAGTTTTCCATAAGGTAAAGATTGAGACATCGCCCACCCATACAAATTGTTAGCATCATAATACATCAGGTAAGAGTTGTCCTCATTCTTATAATTAGGAAGATATTTGTTATTTGCTTTAGCATATCGCTTGGAACATACTTGAGATATTCCTCCTCTTTTGGCCTTCTCTATCATTAAAAGCATATCTATATCACTGATTAATTCCAAATTCTGTTTTGTCATTTTTAACATAGCACTCCAAGCCAAACCCAGGGCTGTGTAATAGTGAGCAGGGTCTAATCCATAAGAATTTTTAGTGTGACAGACTGTTCGAAAAGTTTCAAACACATCAGCCAATAACAATACATCAGTTTTAAGATACAAATCATTATATTCTCCAGGATTGCTTATATTAAACATTTATCAAACCTTTTCGCTTGTGTATAATCTCTTTCAGAAATATGAGTTTTATTCAACTTGCCATACAGTGGGGCAACTTAGCTAAATATAGCAGAACAGTAGGGTGAATATACTGATTCTGGCTCACTTTTCCCCATGTAAATGAATGGGGGATTTTCAGCGATTCATATTTTTTCCCTAACAAATAAACCCCCTTTTTATCCCAAGGAATATTTATTTGTCTCCCCTTTTAACCTGGGGACACTTTTTTTTCAAATAACCCATGCAATAAGATAAAGATTTGTTCAAGTAGTAAAGTGGTAATGTGATTTGTTGAAGGTGATTCTAAAGAAATATCTGAAACGTCTAAGCCTCGGGACACTCTTTTTCAAATAACCAATGCATATTGTTTAGCTCACTCATTGAACCTATAAAGATTTGTTGATTCTCAAATTCCTTCAATAGTTTAATTTTCTTTGCACAATAATCCCCATCTAAAATATTGAAAAACAAAACATTTGAATCTTTATATTTTTTAAGATACCCCTTTTGTGCCATTACGAAATGATAAACTTCTCTTAATGCTCTTGTTTGACCACCTCCTGAGCCACAGGTTATTTTTGTTAAGCCCCGCCCACTTTTCATAAGCCCCGCCCACTTTCAAATGGAATTTTTAAAAGCCCCGCCCACTTTTGTTAAACCCCGCCCACTTTTCATGTGGTATTTTTATAAGCCACGCCCACTTTTCCTAAGCCCCGCCTGCTTTTGCTAAGCCCCACCTACTCTTACATCATTTCCAGTTCATCTCTGACTCACAAAGAAATCACAAGAAAATTCCAGCATGTTATCGTTTTGAAAAAAATTGCCCAAAGAAGTCCTGCGTGAGCTTGCCCAGGGAATTTCCAAAGGAAACCACACCCACCAGTCTTTCCCTATAAAAGCCTCAAGCCCAGGCTCCATTTTAAACATTTATTTTGCTGGCCATGGTGTGCTGTGTGCTTGCCTGGAACTCTCAGACTTGTATGGAACTAAACCTTCAAGTTGATGAACTGGATTCAAACCTCTTATCTGTTGAGGTAAGATTTTTATTTTCCTATTTTCAAACTTTAATTGAAGAATACTCATTAAATAATTAAATAACTTAATTAATACATTATTATTTTCTCTCACAGGAAATTGTATCTGAAATACGAAATGAAAATACTGCTTTTGCTACAACTTGGGGCGAAATTGTTGGCTTGGTTGAAGACCTTATGAGCGACCAAGACCCACAGAACGAGTTCGTCCTTGATGATCCAACCAAAGAGTTATACCATGGAGACCAGCAAAGTCCTGAAAAAGAGTTTTTCAACAATAGTACTCATTGTGAGTTATCAAGACAATACCCCCTGAACAAGTTATACCTTGATGAGCCAGAATACAAGTTTTACCTTGGAGACTCACAATTTTCAGACATTTTGAAAAATGGAGTTTTCCTTGATGATCCACAGTTATACTATGTGAGATCTATCACTGAAACCCATAAAAATTGGAAAAATGGAGATTTCCTTGATGAACCACAGTTATACTATGTGAGATCTATCACCGAAACCCATCAAAATTGTAAAAATGGAGATTTCCTTGATGATCCACAGTTATACTATGTGAGATCTATCACTGAAACCCATAAAAATTGGAAAAATGGAGTTTTCCTTGATGATCCACAGTTATACTATGTAAGATCTATCACTGAAACCCATAAAAATTGGAAAAATGGAGTTTTCCTTGATGATCCACAGTTATACTATGTGAGATCTATCACTGAAACCCACTATATTTCTGGAAATTGTGATTCTACCTTGGAGTCTTGGATAGATGGTTATATTTTTGGAGACTTGAAATGTGGGTTCTGGCTTGATAACTCACAATGTGATACATATCTTGGAAACTCAACAGGAATGTGGTTATACCTTGGAGACTTGGAAAGTTGGGTTTATTTTGAAGACTTGAAATGCTACCACTCTTTGGGATCTAAACCTATCAAGAAAGTTCTTACTCCCTCTTTCTACATCATCAAACCTGAAAGCCTTAAAAGACAGAATTGGAAGAAGAGAAAAAAAAACAGAAAAAATATACATTGTTCGTTCTGGGAAGAAAGTGCAAGCTTACTCCCCCTTTCTACGTCATCAAACCTGAAAGCCTTAAAAGACAGAATTGGAAGAAGAGAAAAAAACAGAAAAAATATACATTGTTTGTTTTGGGAAGAAAGTGCAGGCTTACTCCCCCTTTCTACGTCATCAAACCTGAAAGCCTTAAAAGACAGAATTGGAAGAAGAGAAAAAAAAATGTAAAAAATATATATATATATATATATATATATATAGGTGGAAATCTCATTTTGAAAAAGACATTGTGTTGGGCGAGGATTGAGTTGGGGTTGAGATTTTGAATGTGAGGGTTGGGGTTGAGATTTTGAATGTGAGGGTTGGGACACACACACACACACACACACACACACACACATCAACAAACAAAGTAAAGCCTTGACTATTCAGTTGAGGATTCTGTGTTTGGGGTTCACAGATCTAAGAACGTCCCCCTTGACACACATTATATACTGTTATACACCTCGGACTTGGCCCTCTAGTGTCCACAAAGGTGTATAGTAGGAGGGAGTGAAGGGACAACCCATTGCTCCCATGGGTATTATCTGCTTAGTTTTGTCTTTTGGAATTCCTGTGAATAAAATGAACCTAAAATCTCTTCCCCTTCCAAATCATATATCTTATAAGTCCAAGGAACCGTATCTATTACATCAACAATTTTAAAAAGTTTGTTCGTCCATCGTTTAGTATAACCCTTTTCAAAATGAGATTTCCACCTATATATTCTTACGATATCACCAACTTTGAACTTAGGTTTTCTGACATTAATCTCTTTTTCATATTTTAATTTTGTAAATGTTTCTGATGGTTTCATATTTGTTGACGTGTGATTCATGTCATGAGACTTATCCACAATTTCCTGAATAAAAGATGACCATTGTTGTGAACCGAGTTGTGTGAATTTTTTATATAGGTCTCTCTTTTAAGGTACGATTAAAACGTTCAACAACAACTGCCTTCCCTTCATTAAAGGTACTGTATAATGTAATACTGTTATTTTTTAGAAAATTTATAAATGTCTTGTTGTAAAACTCTCTACCCTCATCAGTCCACAATTTTTTAAGGTTTTCTCTTACTTTTATTAAATATCTGTTGAAAGGCAAACATAAGAGTATTTCCTGTTTTGTTTTTTAAAGGGACAACCCATGCGTATCTACTCCTCAAACCAATAACGGTTAAAGCATACTTGTACCCCTTATCATTATTGAGTTCATTCAAATCAGCGGACCAGATATAATCAACTTCCTTGGAATAAACTTTCCTTCTACGAAACTTTGTGAATATTGGTTTATGTAATTCATCAGCTAATTGCTCTTCAGTCTTAATGACATCATTAGAGCCTATAAGTTTTTTGAATTTCCAAGTCCAAGTTTCAATTTAGATCATCTTCGGTACCTTTATTCATTTAGATCGGTACACTGATCATCTTCTTCACAATGAACCGATCAACTTTTTCTCTCAAGGTTGGATTTTGTATCAGAGACAAATTATACAACATTTCTCTATCGGCTTCATGCTTTTCTTCCAACGTTGTGGTATTCCCATAATCAATATCGTGTCTCATGCACACTTCATCAACTCTATTGATGGGTTCACTCCATGATTTAGGATTGTCTGCCTCATCTAATCTTTTATCCAAGTTTGTGCCTGGACCACAGAAAGAATACCCTGGAAGATGTAATTCCCCTGGTATTTCAGTAGTTGAAAATTTACTTCCTGATAAAAACTTTTGTATATCTCCTCCTCGTTTGTGTTTGGAGATAAATTGTTTTTTTTTTGAACCACACACCGAACATATACCTTTTTGTATAACCCTGTTATTTTTACTTTTAATATATGAAATATTTTTAGTATTAGTTTTCTTTTTACATTTGAGACAATAACTCATTTATTTATGAGAAAAATTCCTGCAGTGCAAAAACCTTTTTAGTTTCCAACATGCACATTTGAATCTTAATTTTTAAAACATAAAGAATCTTTAGAAATGCCTTCACTTTCTCCTCCATTTATTTAAGAAAAAAATGAAAAACTTGAATTAAAATGAATATCTGGTCGATGTCAATCGTCTTGTCGAAAGTATTGCAAATAGACTTGTCAATTCTTTGTTTTCCTCCTCGGTCAGGTCAGGTAGGTCAGGTATGGGAGCATGGACCAGAACAGCGCGTCGCTGCGTCCACTTTCCGCCGGTACTCCAGGGGCCTCCGTCTGGCCATCCCCCAGGCAGATGCCAGGCCCATCCCCATCTCCTTGAGATGATGGTCAACCTGTTGCAACCATGAGGCATGTGGTCGGCCCACTGGCCTCCTCCACTCATGACAGTCCCTCGCTGAGAGAATCTGGTGAGCAGGATCAGCCTCAGGAAGACGAGCCACATGCCCATACAGCCGCAACTGACGCTCACGGACTATGCAGGTAACAAATCTCATCCGAGTCTCTCTCAGCAACCGCTCGTTGGATACAAAATCCGACCAGCGATAGCCAAGGATTCTCCGAAGAGACCTGGTACCAAAGGAATTAAGTCTCCGTCTCAGATCCTTGGCTGGATGTTGGATGATGATGGCTGGATGATCCTCCTCGGTGGGTTGAGTTATTTTCTGTAATACCACCAATCTTTTTTTAATCTCACTGGTTTCCATATTTTGATATTTATTTTGTCTCGCTCTTTCCTCCCTCTCCTTCTCTCTCTCTCCTCCCTCTCCTTCTCTCTCTCCTCCCTCTCCTTCTCTCTCTTCTCCCTCTCCTCCTTCTCCCTCTTCTCTTTTCCTCCTTCTCTTTCTTCTCCCTCTCCTCCTTCTCTCTCTCCTCCCTCTCCTTCTCCCTCTTCTCCCTCTCCTCCTTCTCTCTCTTCTCCTTTTCCTCCTCTTCCCTCTCTTCTTCAACTCCTTCCTCATCCCTTATTATCCTTGAATCGCTTACACTCCATAGAATATCATACATATATTCATCAGGATTTCTTGTTATTCCTGTATCCAAAATATTTTTTTTACAACAGGAAACCAATAAAATTTCTTTTGAATTTCTAAAAGAGCCTTACCTTTTCTTAACTTTATAATTTTTTCATTATTTAACATTCTAATTAAATCTAAAGTTGTCGGTTTATCAACATCAGCAGAATGCCAATCTTTTATTGAAAATACCTCATTCTTATGTTGTAGAACATATTTATTAAAATACCGAATACCCTTTTCTTGAAGGTATGCTTGGACACAGAAATGATAATTTTCTTGAAGCCTTCTTGCTGTCATTTATGTATTAGAAATATCTTCTTCTTCCTCTTTCGGCTTGCTCCCGTTAGGGGTCGCCACAGCGGACCAACCGTCTCCATTTCGCTCTATCCTCCACATCTTCCATTGACACTCCAACAACCCGCATATCCGCCCTCAACGCATCCATGAACCTCTTCTTTGGCCTTCCTCTTCTCCTCCTGCCTGGCGGCTCCATCTTCAACATCCTTCTCCCGATATACTCCGTTTCCCTCCCGTGCACATGTCCAAACCATCTCAATCTCGCCTCTCTCACTTTGTCTCCAAACCCTCCTACCTGCGCTGTCCCTCTAATATACTCATTTCTTATCCTATCCATCCTCGTCACTCCCAACGAGAATCGCAGCATCTTTAACTCTGTCACCTCCAGCTCTGCTTACTGTCTTTTTGTTAGCGCCACCGCCTCCAAACCATACAACATAGCTGGTCTCACTACCATCTTGTATACTTTCCCCTTCACTCTTGCAGCTACCCTTCTGTCACAAATCACTCCTGCAACTCTTCTCCACCCACTCCATCCTGCCTGCACTCTCTTTTTCACTTCTCTCCCACACTCTCCGTTACTTTGGACAGTTGATCCCAAGTATTTAAACCAATCCACCTTCCCCACCTCAACTCCTTGCAACTGCACCATACCACCACCCTCCCTCTCATTTACGCACATTTACTCCGTCTTACTCCTACTGACTAACATTCCCCTTCTCTCCAGTGCGTACCTCCACCTCTCAAGGCTCGATTCAGCCTGCTCCCTACTCTCCCTACAGATCATGATGTCATCCGCGAACATCATGGTCCATGGAGACTCCAGTCTGATCTCGTCCGTCAACCTGTCCATCACCATTGCAAACAGGAAAGGGCTCAGAGTCGATCCTTGGTGCAATCCCACTTTAACCTTAAACCGGTCCGTCATTCCTACTGCACACCTCACCGCTGTCACACTGTCCTCATACATATCCTGCACGATCCTCACATACTTCTCCAACACTCCCGACTTCCTCATACAATACCACAACTCCTCTCTTGGCACCCTATCATAAGCTTTCTCTAAATCCACAAACACACAATGTAACTCTTTCTGGCCTTCCCTATACTTCTCCATCAACATTCTCAAAGCAAACATCGCATCAGTGGTGCTCTTTCCTGGCCTAAACCCATATTGCTGCTCACAGATCGTCACCTCTCCTCTCAACCGAGCTTCCACTACTCTTTACCAACAACTTCATGGTGTGGCTTAACAACTTTATCCCTCTGTAATTTCCACAGCTCTGCACATCACCCTTATTCTTGAAAATTGGAATCAGTACGCTTAATCTCCACTCCTCCGGCATCCTCTCACTTTCCAAGACTTTATTAAACAATCAGGTTAACAACCCCACTGCCATCTCTCCTAAGCACTTCCATGCCTCCACTGGTATACCATCTGGACCAACCGCCTCTCCACTTTTCATCTTCTTCATAGCAGTCCTCACTTCATCCTTACTGATCCACCCCACTTCCAGATTCACTATCTCCACCTCTTCCAACCTTCTCTCTCTCTCATTTTCTTCATTCATCAGCTCCTCAAAGTACTCCATCCACCTTCTCAACACACTCTCCTCGCTCGTCAGCACATTCCCATTTGCGTCCTTTATCACCCTAACCTGCAGCACATCCTTCCCAGCTCAGTCCCTCTGTCTTGCCAATCAGTATAAATCCTTTTCCCCTTCTTTTGTATCCAACTTCTCATACAGCTCGTCATATGCCTTTTCCTTGGCCTTTGCCACCTCTCTTTTTGCTTTTCGACGCCACTCCTTGTACTCCTGTCGACTTTCTTCATCTCTCTGACTATCCCACTTCTTTTTCGCCAACCCCTTCTTCCTTATACTTTCCTGTACTTCCTCATTCCACCACCAAGTTTCCTTATCTTCCTTCCTCTGTCCAGATGTCACACCAAGTACCTTCCTAGCTATCTCCCTCACAACTTCTGCTGTCGTTGCCCAATCATCCCACCCATCTTTACCACCATCCAACGCCTGTCTCACCTCCTCCCTAAATTTCACGCAACAGTCTTCCTCCTTCAGCTTCCACCATCTGGTCCTTGGTTCAGCCCTCACTCTCTTCCTCAACCTCACCTCTAAAGTCATCCTACAGACCACCAATCGATGCTGCCGAGCGACACTCTCCCCTGCCACAACCTTACAGTCAGTAATCTCTTTCAGGTTGCATCTCCTACTTAAGAAGCAATCCACCTGTGTGCACTTTCCTCCACTCTTGTATGTCACCCTGTGTTCCTCCTTCTTCTTGAAATACGTGTTTACCACTGCCATTTCCATTCTTTTTGCAAACTCTACCACCATTTGCCCTTCCACATTTCTCTTGTTGAGACCGTACCTCCCCATCACCTCCTCATCCTCTTTATTCCCTTCCCCAACATGTCCATTGAAATCTGCTCCAATCACCACTCTTTCATCTTTGGATACACTCTCCACCACTTCATCTAACTCACTCCAGAAATCTTCTTTATATTCCATCTCACACCCCATATGTGGGGCATATGCACTGATGACATTCATCATCACCCCTTCAATTTCCAACTTCACACTCATCACTCGGTCAGACACCCTCCTCACCTCCAATACCCTCTTGACATGATCTTCCTTCAGGAATATCCCGACACCATTTCTCCTCCCATCCACACCATAGTAGAACAGTTTGAAACCACCTCCAATGCTCCTCGCCTTACTCCCCATCCACTTGGTCTCTTGTACACACAGTATGTCCACCTTTCTTCTCTCCATCATATCAGCCAACTCTCGCCCTTTGCCAGTCATCGTCCCAACATTCAGAGTTCCAACTCTCACCTCCACACTTCTACCCTTCCCCCTCTCCCACTGCCTCCGGACTTGCCTTCCCCGTCTCCTTCTCCTCCTTCGCCCAGCAGTAGCACAATTTCCACTGGTACCCTGCTGACCACCGGTACCGGTGGCGGTCGTTGGTAACCCGGGCCTCGACCGATCCAGTATGGAAATTCGTTTTGTTGTCCGCATAATGATTTGGCATAGGTTTTTACGCCGGATGCCCTTCCTGACGCAACCCTGGTCGCCTCTTACGACACACAGGGATATGGTACACCTATTCTAACCAGGGCATACACCGGGCCCAGTACAACTGGTGCTCATTTCGCCGACCTCGGAAGGATGGCAGGCTGAGTCAACCCCCTAGTGTTTTCGACTGTGTGTGTGTGTGTGTGTGTGTGTGTGTGTGTGTGTGTGTGTGTGTGTGTGTGTGTGTGTGTACATACATATACATACATACATATATTAATTCAGTGTCCCAATGGGGCTTGAACTCAGGACCTCTTGGGTCCCAAGCCACTGCCCTTACCACTGCGCCAACACCAGGCTTTAACTTTTTGTATTAGAAATATATGTTAAAATAATATTATGGCACGAAACACCTCCCCATCTTCCCATAGTTAAATCATTTTGTATTTCCTTACTTATTATATATAATCCTGTTTTTTCTGTTTTCATGATATAAACAAGGGCAAAACCATTATTATATTTACCCTTATTAAATTCTTTTATTTGTTGTTTACTAATCGTGGCCCCACAAAACTCATTCTCGATACCAAGTGGATAATATTCTTCCTTACGAGACTGATTTAATTGTTCCAGGTCTTCGAGGTCAATTTTAAATGACAAATTATACCCTAAATCATTCATATCATACCCCCATTGTTCTATTCTCATACAAACGATACGCCCTTCTTTATAAAAATTTATTTTAATTCAAACTGTGAATTCTGTATGACCTGAAGATAATATCAACACTTCTGTATCTTTGAAATACACGGCCGTTTTATTTAAGGATATATATTGTGATAAATCGCTTAATCTCACCAAGTCATTCGCGTCAGTCGGGCTTGGATAATTTTTTAATTTATAAGCATTTTTCATGTTAATATTTTTGGTTATATTACATTTATGTCGTTCAGCCTGTGCCTTTGTGTAATAATTTGATAAATCAATATCCAGTTCTTGGGATACACCAAAGATAGAACCATCTTTACCAACATAAGTCATTGATATTCGATTAAAAATAATATCATAAATTTTTTTTATTTTTGTTGAGTTGAAATAACACATATCGACATAATTGACCACAACACTTGGAATTTAATTCTTGGACTTGAAATGTTTGATAAACACCATTCTGTAAGAATTTTATGACTTCAACAGGTGGTGGAAGACCAAAACTATCAAAATAATATTTGTCTTGACTATTAAAAATACAAACCCAATGAGAACCGTTCCCATTATTATCTTCTAAGTTCATAATAATATTCTTTGTCTGTTTCGGCACATTTGTTAATTCATCTCTCATACAAATAACCACATTATGAATTTTTAATTTCTTACAATATTTGACAAGTTGTAAATTTGATGTTGTATTCTTTACAAATTCTTTAAACCACTCATCAATGCTCATTTATTTATTAGAAAGATATAATCCATTACCTCTTTTCGTTAATTTTACACCTGCTTGTGCTATAGAAGAAAGCATATCTCCAACTAACAATCTCGCTTTATCAGGCAGACCTTCAAGTTTTTCAGCAAAATCTACAATTACACCACTTCCACTAATTTGTATCTCCAACTCTTTGTTATGTCTTTCCAATTCTTTTTGAGCCTGGAGTTGAGCCTTCCTTTTGTTGGCAGTTTTCACCGCTGTTGAAATACCACCCGTCAATGCTCCAACCGCACTTAAACCAGCAAATAAAGGAATTAGAAATGGGAGAAATCCTCCACTCGTCTCTCTTATTGAATATTTTTTCAACATTGGTTTTGTCATTTTAATTTTAAGTGAGCCAGTGTCATTCAAGATTTTAACCTGTTCTCTTGTGAGTAAAACATCAATTCTTACTGCTCCTTTTCTCTGAATTGTATTAACGTTAATCGTACAAGGCTTTTGATATTGAACACAAGATGATAGTTTATGAAGATTGATTTTATTCACATATACCCCAGTTGGTACTTTGCCACTCATGTATCTAACAAAAAATTATGTGAGACTAATCATCACACCATTATCTGTATTAATCTGTAATTCTGTTTCTTCCAAAAGCAAACAATATGTATCCACTCGATTAGACTTTATAGTTTCCTTTTGAGCGCTCAGGTCAAACGCATAGATTGTATACAAACTTTTAAATGCTGTCATATCCAAAATAGGTTCTTTATTTCCATTACTTTCACACACCTTTTGGTAAGACTTGTATGCTTCAGCAAAATCATTTTTTTCCCAATTAATTTCCAATCTATCTCGTGGATAAAATGTTCCATCTAGAGAAACGCGAAGTTGTTTCACCTTAGCATTATCACTCAATGCATTATTCTTATCAGTCGCAGTATCACCATCTGGCTTTTTAAAAATGATCCACAGATATCGTGGCTTTCCTTCCAGAACACCCAAATTCCACATGTAAGTAGTTTGGTTGAGTTTAACGTGTTGACAGCTTCTTTTGAGGTATGATACACTGAGTGGTTTCTTTGAGTTAAATCTTCTATTCAACATCTCTTCTGTTTTAAGATTAGGAGTATATTCACTGATATACCAACTCATTTCCTCAATTACAAATTTATTCTGATCACCAAAAGCATTACCAACACCAAAAAGCAATCTATTTTCATTATCATTCCTTTGTAGTTGAAATCTAATTTTAAGACCATACAGAACTTTATCTTGATCACAAAATCCAAATATACCTTTAAGAGGAACTGCCACAGTAAAACTATTTTCTGCTTTTGTATCATCATTATACGCTCCTTTCCTTTGAGTATATCCAGGGTCTGTGTTTGTTCCCGTTGACATATCAGGAATAAAACCTTCGACAGACCCCTTTCCCATTCTATCACTGAATGCATAGAGTGTAAATTTCATCATTTCAGATACAGCAGAGACATAATCAACCGCTTCAACTTCTTGTGTTTCAATAAACAAACGCACACTATCAAACATTTTCCAGAAGAAATCATTTACAAGTGTAGCATTTGTGTTATTCCCAGGTTTAGTGAATTTAAATTTACACAACAAGAAACTTTCGGAGAGATTCAAATAGGTTTGTTGATTATTTATTTCAAAACTTTTTGTACCATTCGTATTCCAGTCTGTTCCAGTTATTGCATTTACCTTGAAGTAATCTTCTTTTTTAGTGGAGTTTGAGATAATAATAGTATCATCCAAATCATAGATACTATCAATTGCTTCCATACTTGTATTTATTTAGGAAAAAAAGATGTTAAAACTTTTGAAACCCTGATCCAAGTATTCGAATTATTTTCTGTCGTTCTTGGGAGGATAACTGAGTTTTGCCTTTCTGAATTTCTTTTATTGCTCGTAATTTATGAGATTCCTTCTGGGCATCTTTTATGCTCTTTACAACACCTCCTACATTTCCCACAGCAGAAGCAGTTGAACCAATTAGATCTTAATGTTTAAGAATAGTTGAACCAATACCCATTAGAGTATCAATTATCCCATCTCCTCTAAATTGATGTCCAACACCCCTTTGTCTCTTAGATTTATAGTATCCTCTACCAAGATACATACCTTCACCCTTGTAGTATGGGGAAAGGAACATCCCATCCCCTGTAATTATTTTATATTTTCCCAACTCGTGTTTCCTCACAATAACCATTGTATTTATTTATTGGAAAACTTCACGTAGGTGAATTCTGATGGATATAACTTCTCCATTAAAAGAAATCATACGATTATCTTGGTCGGTTATCTTAAAATTTACTCTGTGTATGGTTTTTCCTGACACAGGGAGATAAACCAAATTTTTGGGTTCCATTTTGAATTTATAACCAATTGGGGTTGAGTATGCACTGAATGAAAATATTGTGTTTGTTTTTTTTTCCATAATTATAAGCACCATCAATCAAATCACAGTGAATTAACACCAAATTTATTCCTGAGGATATTTGAATGACATTATCACTGTAAAACGTCCCATTAGTTTCAATATTTTTTGAGGAGAAACCCAATAACTCTCTAAATGAATTATCAATTGTGAAATCAACCTTGTAGTTATTTTTAACTTTAATCATTGATTTTGAAGTATGTTTTTGAATGTCTATAACAATATTTTTGGTTCATCACCCTGTTCTTTCATAAGACGAGCAATTTCGGAAGATATTTGAGAAATCTCATGTGCTCCGGGTGAGACTGTTATCGTTTTGTATGCACTTCTGGGATTATAACTAAACTTGTCATTTTTATCAGTTATATTAAATAAGGTATTATAAGTTTCCATGGACAATAAAGATGCCTCATATTCTTTTGTTGTGTCAAGTTGTAGTGGGTATGGGAATGAAGATGTGTGGTCGCTTGTTGTGAAATTAAAACTTAGGATTGTGCTTCTCATCTTATTTAATATGAGATAAAATGTCTTTATATTGAGATTTATTAATTATTTCATGTTCATCAACTGGTCTAAAATGACTGATGCTTCATTAAAACAATTGTTATTTCCAGCCTTCTTACTACCTCGCAACAATAACAGTCTATTAACTAATTGCGATGGGTCATTTGGAAGAAAACTAATACCTGAACCAAGGATACTTAAAGCCTGAATAATGTGTTTCTCCTTCTCATTTTTCCTACTTTTACTAGAAATACTAACCCTATAATTTAGAGTGTTCAGCAGATCAATATATACTCTATCATCATTATTTTTCATATCCAATGGTTTTCAATATACTTTGATTCATCCCTCACAGTTGAACCTTGTCTTCCATCTTTTCTGAGAAGAAACATTAATCTCGGAGTTAGTTTAACAGGGGGTTAAGCAGAACCCAAGAACCTTCATTCATCATTAAATATCAATACCTTTTCTTGAACAAGATGAAATATTGCTGGTTGTTCTGTTGGAATGAGTCCTGCTTTGGTTTTTGAATCCGCTGAATATTCATTGTTTTGAAGAGCATTCACAATATAATCAGGGGGTCCATTAATCTCTTCCAGTTGTTGAAATAAACCTTCATCATCATATACCTTTAATTCTCCTAAATGCTCTAGTTCTTCCTCCGTCATTTGCTCAAAATCTTTTAACATTTGAAGTTTTTATGAGTATATTCTACTGTGGGAACTGTGGAAACATCTTTCATTTTTTCTTGGGAAGTTTTTAAAAGTGGTTTAAAAAATTTCTCTTGTTTTCTTTCAAATGCTTCTTTGCCCGTTAGTTTCTGTCTGCGTTTCTTCTTTATGTCTTCCTGTTGTTTTACAACTTTTGAAACCAACTCTTGATGTTCCTTAAATCTTCTTGCTCTTTCTTTTGCATCCATTTATTTATTGTAAAATATCATTTAATGAATTGTAAAGATCAACAGGGAAATTTTCTTTTTCTTCATCATTCAAGTAGATGTGTTCAAATAAATCCTTTTCTTTAAATATTTCATCAAATTCTTTATTAACATTAATGCGAGTTGTAATTTCTTCTTCACTAATACTTGCATCTCTGCTTTTCATACGTTTGCGTTGAGTTTCTTCATCAACATCAAAACCGAATGATAAAATCTTCACTCCGCTCAAATGTTTAATAATTTGTCTCGTTCCTTCTGGATTAGTTTCTAATATCCCAAGACCACCACATTTTAGTTTCCTTAACTCACTCTTACAATGTGAATATTTTGTTGTACCAAGAGAAACCTCCTCAAATATTTGACCTTCATTCCTCAATCGCATATGTTCCTCCACTGAAATATAGTGATAATATTCATCTTTTACTTCTCCAGGTCTTATTGCTCTAGTTGTTGTTGATACAATGCGTATCACGGGGTGTTTTTTAAGTAAATTTACAATATTCTCATTTGTACTACACAAGAACCTTGATTTATGAAAGTTTTTTTCCAAAAGCAGATTTACCCACAAGATTTACAATAATAGTTGTCATTTATATATGTAATTGTTTATAAAACAAAAAATATATCCCTTAATATCTCATCTTGTTTCACAACAATATATTTCTATTTTTCAGTCGTGTGCTTCATGTAATCCTCAAATTTCTTTTTACTACATAATGTAGAACAATTATCTCTCCAAAAATTATTGATATCTATTGAATTTAACTTGAATAAAATAAAAGTATCAGCATTGTTTCTGATGGAACGACGAGGAAGTTGAAAGTACGATTGACTAAGATAAATACAATTACAAGAAGAATGTCTCCCTCTTGTGAAGTAGCTGTCCATTACCATTTGATTCTCTCATTAACACAATCATCAAAGATAACGAGGTTCTTTTTTGATTTATCCAAATCTTGGGGAGATGGTATATCATCCGTATTATCACAAAGAAATCAAGTTATCGGATTTGATTTCTTTTTACATCTCTGTGTATCACAAAATAGTTGAATTATATCTTCAATGTTATAATCATTTAGGTTTTTTTGAAGTTTAAATAAACCGATTATATCTTCTTTTTGAAGACCAGCATTAAAACCTTGTGAGAGTAGTTGATACTCTGGTTGAAAACTCGACTTTGTGAAAATTATTAAATTATCATAATCTAAAAAGTTAGGAGTGAGGAGCATCTTTAAAAGTAAGCAGGTTTTTCCACATCCACTTGAACCAACTATGAGACATCTTAATGAATTTGGGAGATTTTTATGGTTGTTAAATTTTATCTTATTTTCCCAAATGGGTAAAAAATCATTCATTTATATATTTGTAAAACAGCTTATTTCATTTATTATTGGCTTTTTTAGAAACTCTATATTTTATCCTCAGTTCAGGTTTAATTTCAAGATAATCCATTATTTTATTTATATAATATCTTGTGTTGATATTTCCCTGAAAATCACATCCATGAATAATATATAACAACAATCCTTTGAACATTTCTCTAATACGTTCAGTTTCTTCCCTTGTAAGGAAAGGTGTGTTATCACCCTCATACTTTACATTCATTTCTCTAATCAATCTTGTGAAGTAATTCATTTTTGGTGTAAATCTAAAAGAATTATTTTCCTTTTGATATTTTTTATTATCATTAATTAGAAGATAATCACAGAATATACATTGTTTATAGGCTTTTGACTCTGTGTTTAATCCCCTTCTTTCACATGCAGGACAATTCTCAAATTTGTCATATGGAGAATCAGGGAAGTCTAGCATATTTATAAAGTAAAACTTTACTTAAACTGAAATTCATCTATACTTTCAGTTGTATATTGACTCATATTTAATAATATTACCATCGATATCGATATACTTTTTTTCATTACCAGATTCAACGACAACACTTTTTATATTCAAGGTAATTTTAAAATGGTCGTTAACTACTCTTGAACGAAATGTCATTTCACCTGACATATTAACATCCTTTATTTCATCAGGATTTACATCTTTAGGGTTGTTGAAATAAATACAAATTTCTCCTTGCATATTACAGATGGTCTTATCTTTTATTTCTAAAGCTTCATCCATAAGGTTTTTGTTTTTTGATACTTTTTCTTGTTTCATTGCTTTTTCTTGTTTTGAATATATTACCAGAAGGAGAGGAGAAACTTTTGTTGGAGATACTTTAATTGATGTTCTACCAGGTATACTAAAAGCCCTTCAACTGAAGGAAATTGAAGAACTCATCATATCCACCATAATTGTTTTTATCCAATAGTTGTTATATTTATCTTTGTTCAATTTTACATCCTTGACATATTTCTCAGTATCTTTAACAAATGAAGAGGTTGATTGAAACTTGTCTTTTGTGTCTTGAAACATTGTATTTATTAAGTGAAAAAGTTGGAGGATAAAATGGTTTTAAGCACAGATTCACCTGTAAAATAAACTAAATTTTCATCAAGAAAATTTTAGTTTAAGCAAAGATTTATTATATAAATATGGTGAATACAACATACTGCGATGTTTGTAATCACAAATATAAACATTATGGAAAACACCTTCGAACCAACAAACACACATTGAATCTATTTCATAAAATATCTCCTCTTGAGTTGGAAAGAAAACATTGTCATATCTGTTCAAAGGATGTTTTGAAGAGAAGTTATAATAGACATCTTCAATCACAAAAACACAAGAAAAATGAGTTGAAAGTAAAGGGAGACTATTATATTGAAAACACTGATGGGGCATTTAAAGGGCATATAAAAATAAGGATTTTTCAATTTGGAGAACCCGGTCCATCATCAATAGCTGAATCAATTGAAATAGTGAAACCTGATGTTGAAAAAGTTATTAAAAAGACAATAAAAGAAATGAAAACTTTAAAGTTTTATATGGGAGTGAAATGAATATGAAAAGACAAGATGAAGAACAAACTCCTTATATGAGAACAGATCTTCATTTTATAACATCATTTCAAGATTTTTTGAATTGTGGGGTTTATGAAGAACTATCAAAACAAGAGGAGGATGTTGATAATACAGTGGTAGGAAGTGGATTCAATATTAAAAAAATCATCTTTTTAGATATACACATTCTAAAATCAAACCCTCTTAAAGCTTCTTCTTATATGGAATGTTGTTGTCGTTGTTCGTCTTTCGGCTGCTCCCGTTAGGGGTCGACACAGCGGATCATCCGTTATGATCCGCATACTGATTTGGCATAGGTTTTACGCCGGATGCCCTTCCTGACGCAACCCTGGTCGCCTCTTACGACACAGGGATAAGGATTGGGTTTCGCCATGATTCTGGGCTGCCCTACACCCTCTCATAGCGCGGCCCAGTGCAGAGCTCCCGTCTTCAAGCGATCCTCCAACCCAAGCCTCCGAGTAGCCGGATTACAGGCGCACGCCACTACGCCTGGTCCTTCTTCTTATATTGAATTACCAAAAGAAATAAAAATAAAGAAGGCAGTTGTTAATATTAAGAACAATGATAATAAATGTTTTCTCTGGTCTGTTCTTGCTCACTTTCATCCACCAAAATGTAATTCAGAAAGAGTAAAACAATATATGAAATATGAGAATACCTTGGACATTAAAGATTTTAAATTCCCAATGCCACTAACAGATATTCCTAAATTTGAGAAAAAGAATAATCTTTCTATTAATGTATATGGATTAACGGATACAAACAAAGTTCAAATATTAAAAATTTCAAACAACTATAAAAATGAAGAAACACACATTGATCTTTTATATTTTAGTGTTGGAAATAATTCACATTACACATACATCAATAATTTATCAAGATTAATCTCTTCTCAGGTATTCAGAACAGCAAACAAAATATATCCTTGTAAGCGATGTCTTAATTCATTTCATACAAAAGAACGATTAGAACAACATTCAAAATATTGTAGTAATCATAAATCAGCTGTAATTACAATGCCTAAACCTGGTGAAAAGATTTATTTTGAAGATTATAATAAATCTATCATGCACCCATTTGTGATATACGCTGATTTTGAATGTATCCTTAAAAAGATAAATACTGCTTCTCCTAATCCAAAAGAACCATATACAAATAAATATCAAAAACATATTCCTTGTGGTTTTTGTTATTATATCAAATCATCTGTTGGAGAAAAGTATAACAAACTTGAACATTATCGTGGAAAAAATGCTTCACAAGAGTTTGTAAAACGATTAGAAAAGGATTGTATAAGACTCACTAAATTAATGAAAGAAACAAATGAACCGATGAAATTAACCAAAGAAGAAAAATTAGAATTTAGAAAGAACAATATCTGTCATATTTGTGAGGGGGAAATTAAGGAGTCTAAAGTTAAGGCCCGGTCACACCTTGACGTTTTAGCCAACGTATGCCGATTTTTGAATTTTTTTTCGAAAATGCTGGCACACGTTGAATACGTTCTGGGTAACTTTTGATAACATTGAGAGCACGCTCAAAAACACTGCCATACATCGTTGTACGCTGGCTTTAAACGTTGTACTTTTCGGTTGTCCTCAAATTTTTCAATGCTTGAAATTTCACGACGTATGCCGGCGTATGACTCACACTTTCCGCTACGCTGGCCACAAATTGTATGCACGGTCTGCGATCGTTGACAGACGTCAACACATGCTACATGTAAGTTAATCATAAGTTGAGACACGCCGAGGTAATGTTTAGCGTTCCCGAAACTTATTTTTAACCTATGATTAACGTGTTGTTGGCACGTTACACGATAGTTGCCACACATCGACAGACGTTACTTTTAAGTTACTCATAGGCTGAAAGACGTCGGTATAATGGATTGTCCTTGCGTCAGCGTCCATGGTCACCGCCAGTACACTTATTTGCAGCATTCTTCAAACTTTTCTTCGGCATGACGAGGATGTTCACACTTCGATGTCTAGCTTGGCTATGATTCCAATTGTCCATTGGCAGCGTCTATTTAAATAGTTGAGTTTGAGCGTTTTAACACGTTCAGAAGAAACGCTTCAAATTTCAAAACCCCAGCCTCAAAAAACAAAGGCGAGTGACAGCAATTTAAATAGTTCATTGTAAACAATGAAAATAGCTGAGTGGTACCATTTAAAAGTCGTTGAGTGTAAAAAAAATCCAATTGTTGAGCGCAAGCGTCTACTTTCAATAGTGGAGATGCAGCCATTTAAATCGTTGAGTGGCAGCTTATGAATAGCAAACCCTACGTCACCGGCAAAGATAAACTGCCGCACGATATGGATAAGTTAGGCTATCGTTGGGCATAGTTTGTGAACGCCGGCTTCACGATAATTATTCGTTGGTATATAGTATCTATAAGTAATCAAAGCGCTCTATGCACATTATTAGTTCATTGTGCATTTGTCCAACCCGTTATGAATAGACCTAAATCGTAAAAACAAGCTATAGCTCATTGTTGAAAAAGCCCCATAAAAAATTAGCCGCGAAGAACTTCGAACAATGGTGAAAAGATGCTTCCTACCCGTGGGCACGCGGACGTAAGGTCGATCCATCATAACCCACACCCTCCCCCTCACACTCACCTACTACTGCCAACATGAACAAACTACTACTAATACTAATACTAATACTATACTAATACTAGTACTGATACTGATACTGTTACTGCTGACATGGACATCGACTCAAAAAGGACTCGAAAACACTGTTGGGTTCCCCTTTTATGAGCAGCATTTTTATATATCAATTCCCAAAACCGCTGGGAACACGTCTTTATATGGCAGTTGTAAGTTAGAAACACGTTCATTTATTTTTTTTTTTTGTCGACCGGAAGACGTCATTGGAATACGTCTACATATGTCGATGTGTGTTGGGACTCCGTAAAGAATTGGTTCAAAGCACATCAAACATAAGTTAGAAATAAGTTTCGCGTAAAAAAGACATTACCGCGACGTGTTTCGACTTATGAGTAGCTTATAAGTAGCCTTTGTGGACGTGTGTAAGCGTCCACATATCCTGTGTGAAACTTATCTCCATCGCATGCGGAACGTGTGTCATTTGCCGAGTACGTCGTAAAATTTTGAACATGTTTAAAATTTCTTGACGTACTCTACTTACTACGACGTATGATAGCGTACTTTAGCGTTCTATTCACATATACCAAACTTACTCATACCGTATTTGACGTGCCCCAACGTTTTAGACACATTTTTCTTAGGTCGGCATACGCTGGCAAGATCGCCAAGGTGTGACCGCGATGTTGACACTTCCATTTCTACGGCAGTTATGATTCAAATTGTTGTGCGTCAGCCTTTTAATAGGCTACGTCACGACATCGTCGGCGATGCGTGCAACGCGCTATGCCTAAGTTAGACTATCGTTGGGCATCGGTTGTGTAGGCCGACAACAAGTTCAGCATTCATTGGTATAAGTTATCTATAACACAACGAAACGTTCTGTGTCCATTACCAATGCGTTATACATAAGACCAAGTCGCTATGAATACGTCCGAATCTTAAAATAAAAAAACATCAAAATTTCAACGTAAGCCAGTGTTTTACATACATTTTAATATGTTGCCATCGCTGGCTAAAACGTCAAGGTGTGACCGGGCCTTTAGGGATCATTGTCATCTTACTGGTAAATATAGAGGTCCCGTTCATTCCTGTTGTAATCTTAATTATAAATTACCTTCTTTTATTCCAGTCTTTCTTCACAACAGCGCCAATTATGATACACATCTATTTATAAATGAACTTTCAAAAACACCAGGGAATATTTCTGCCATAACAAACACAAGTCAAAAGTATATTTCATTTACAAAAATGATATTCACAAAACCTTTAACTCGTATTAGGTTTCTAGATTCTTACAAGTTTATGGGAACACCACTAGCCTACCTCGCATCAAATCTAAGCTCCACGGACTCTTTTCCAAATCTTAATTCATTCTTTCCAAAAGAGGAAATTCTCACTAAAGAGGAAATTCAGATTAAAGAGAGAATTCAAAGTAAAGAGGAAATTATAATTAATGAGGAAATTAATGAAGAAATTCTAACTGAAGATGAAATTCTAATTATAAAGAAAATTCGAACAATGAATGAAATTCTAACTAA
The DNA here is from genome assembly GCF_056783735.1 of Eptatretus burgeri. NCBI lineage: Eukaryota > Metazoa > Chordata > Myxini > Myxiniformes > Myxinidae > Eptatretus > Eptatretus burgeri. The sequence continues at coordinate 67,460,917 of NC_140976.1, read as the reverse complement.
AGAGGAAATTCTGATTAAAGATGAAATTCTGATTAAAGAAGGAATTCTCACGAGAGAGGAAATTCAAACAAGGAATGAAATTCAATGTAAAGAGAAAATTCTTACAAGTAAGGGAATTTATCCTTATGATTATATGGATTCATTTATGAGATTTAAAGAAATACAACTTCCTTCAAAAGAAAGTTTCTATAATAACCTTTATGAAGAAGAGGTAAGTGATAAGGAATATAAACACGCACACGAAATATGGAAAATATTTAAGATAAAGAACCTTGGAGAATATCATGATTTATATCTAAAAACAGATGTTTTATTGTTAGCTGATGTGTTTGAAGCTTTTAGATCACTCTGTCATAATAAAAATTGTTATGGATTAGATCCTGCCCACTATTTCACAGCTCCTGGTTTAGCTTGGAGTGCAATGCTGAAAATGACAAAACAAGATATAGATTTAATCAGTGATGTTGATATGCTTTTGATGATTGAGAAGTCCAAGAGAGGTGGAATATCACAAGTATGTTCAAAAAGATATGCTAAAGCAAATAATAAATATCTTCCAAATTATGATAGTGAAAAAGATAGTAATTATTTGATGTATTTTGATGCTAATAATTTGTATGGATGGGCAATGTCTCAATCTCTGCCTTATGGTAAATTAGAGTGGGTGGAAGAAAAGGATTATGAAAAGGCTTTGATGAATATTGTTATTTCTTCTCAAGAGGAATTGAATGAGGAAGAAGAAGGTTATTATTTTGAAGTTGATTTGAGGTACCCGAGTGATCATAATAAGCATAAAGACCTTCCTTTTGCATGTGAGAAAGAAACCCCAAAGAAAGAATGGTTCAGTGATTATAATAAAAGTTTTAATATTAAAGGCAAATCAACAGAAAAGTTATTAACAACATTCTATGATAAAGAGGGATATGTTTTGCATCAGAGAAGCTTAAAACAGTTTTTGAGAGAAGGATTGAGAGTAGCTAAAATTCATAGAGTTTTAAAATTTAAACAAAGTCCTTGGGTGAAAAAGTATATTCAATTCAATACAGATATGAGAGCAAATACAAAAGTAAAATTTGAAGGGGACTTTTATAAATTAATGAATAATGCTGTATTTGGAAAGACTATGGAAAATGTTAGAAACAGGCAAAACATTAGATTCGCAACATCTTGCAAAGAAGCTTCGAGATTGATAAATAAACCAAGTTTTGAGAGAGAAGAGGTTTTTTCAGAGAACTTTTCTGCTATTCATATGAAAAAGGAAAGTATTGTAATGGATAAACCAATTTATATTGGAACAGCAGTTCTTGATTTATCAAAGATATTGATATATGATTATTTGTATGATGACTTAAAGAAAGAGTATGGTGAAAATGTTTCATTGTTGTATATGGACACTGATTGTTTTATCCTAGATATGAAAACTGATGATGATTATAAAGATACGAAGAAAAATATTGGAGTATATGATACAAGTAATTTCAGCAAGAAGAGTGAGTTATTTTCCAAAAAGAATGAAAAGGTTATTGGTAAGTTTAAGGATGAGTTGGGTTGAAAAGTAATGAGTGAGTTTATTGGATTGAGAGCAAAGGCATATGCTTATAAGTATGGGGATCAGATTGATAAGAGGTAAAAGGGAATAAAGAAATATGTAATAAAGAAATCAATAAGTTTTAGAAATTATTATAATTGTTTGATGAATAAGAAAGAAGAATATAGGAAAATGAATACAACAAGAAGTTATAAACATAACATATATAGTGAAGAAGTAAATAAAAAGGCATTAGGAGCCTTTGATGATAAGAGATTTATTTTAGATAATGGAATAGATTGTGTTCCATATGGATATTGTATGATAGAGTGTATAAAATGGATTGTGTTTTAACGATGGGAAGATGGTTAGGGTTTTTTAAGGGCTACCGCCGCGTTTTTTCGCAATATATAAATGGTCAAACCAAGTATTAATCAAACTAAAGAGTGGAGAAAATCTCAGTCTTGGTATATAAATGGAAAACATAATGAATGTGAAAAATATCAAATAAGTTTTATTGAAAAAATAACTAAAACAAAGGTAAATAAAACAAATAAGCGAATCAATTTAAAAAGTAGTAAGTTAGAGGATGTAAAGAAAAAAATGAATATCCTTGAATGGACTGAAAACTTTGATGGTTATCAATTGAACAATGAAAAAACAATTTACTATCATCTCAAAATGATATGTGGCTCAGGAGGTGGTCAAACAAGAGCATTAAGAGAAGTTTATCATTTCGTAATGGCACAAAAGGGGTATCTTAAAAAATATAAAGATTCAAATGTTTTGTTTTTCAATATTTTAGATGGGGATTATTGTGCAAAGAAAATTAAACTATTGAAGGAATTTGAGAATGAACAAATCTTTATAGGTTCAATGAGTGAGCTAAACAATATGCATCGGTTATTTGAAAAAGAGTGTCCCGAGGCTTAGACGTTTCAGATATTTCTTTAGAATCACCTTCAACAAATCACATTACCACTTTACTACTTGAACAAATCTTTATCTTATTGCATGGGTTATTTGAAAAAAAAAAGTGTCCCCAGGTTAAAAGGGGAGACAAATAAATATACCTTGGGATAAAAAGGGGGTTTATTTGTGAGGGAAAAAAATATGAATCGCTGAAAATCCCCCATTCATTTACATGGGGAAAAGTGAGCCAGAATCAGTATATTCACCCTACTCATAACAATTGTGCATTTGGTGAGGAAACCACAAAATTTGGCACACTAGTAGCCTAACATATTATGAACAGATTTGGATGTTGGGCCATCTCAAATTCAGCCGCTGATGGCTGTGGCAGCCATTTTCCACTGCCATCAAAAATTTTGAGATGGCCCCATATCCAAATCTGTTCATAATATGATTGGCTACTCATGTGCCAAATTTGGTGCTTTCCTCACAAAATGCACAATTGTTGTGCTAAGTTGCCCCACGAATAGAAACTTTCCCTTGAAGGAAGTTGTGTTTCTTTAAACTTCTCAAATGAATTCTTGTAGACATAAGGATATATTCCCTTTTGTGATAAGAGATCAATATCTTCTTGGTTTGAGAAATGTGATTTAAGATTCGGTAAGTTTTTAATATTTGATGCTAAGTTAGATAATGGACTTGCCATCAACTTGTATGTGTCAATAAATCTGATATGGGTTATGGGGGATGTATGAATTGTTTTTGTGAATGAGATGTATTTTTGATCTGTGTTCGGAATGGCAGAAATATCTCTTGATGTCTTTGAAAGTTCATTTATAAATAGATGTGTGTCATAATGAGCATTGTTGTGAAGAAAGACAGGAATAAAGTTTGGTAGCTTGTAATTAAGATTACAATGGGAATGAGCTGGACCTCCATATTTTCCAATAAGATGACAATGACCCCTAACTTTGACCTCTCCCTCAATTTTCTCCTCACAAATATGACAGATACTGTTCTTTCTAAATTCCTTTTTCTCTCCCTTTGTTAATGACATTGGTTTATAGGTTTTCACCATTATTTCTCTTTGTCTTATGCAGTCTTTTTCCAATCATCTTACGAACTCCTCTGAGGCATCTTCTCCTCTATAAAGTTCTACCTTGTATTCATCACCAACAGATGATTTGATGTAATCACAGAAACCACAAGGAGTATGTTTTTGATATTTATTTGTGTATGATTTATTTGGATTTGGAGAAACAGTATCTATCTTTTCAAGGATACTTTCAAAATCAGCATATATTACAAACGGATGTTTTATAGATTTGTTAAAATCTTTGAATGATAAGTTTGAACCTGCTTTTGGGAAATTTGTTATGGTTGACTTATGATTACTACAATATTTTGAATGTTGATTTAATCATTCTTTTTTTATGAAAGGAGTTGAGACATCTCTTCCAAGGATATGTTTTACATTTTCTCTTGTGCAGTGTGATTTCGTTAATCTTGACAAATTTTTGATGAAAGCATAATGTGATTTTTCCTTTAAAGTAAAGTAGAGAAGGTCAATGTGTGTTTCATCATTTTTATAGTTGTTTGAAATTTTTTATATCTGAACTTTGTTTGTGTCCGTTAATCCATGTACATTAACAGATAGATTATTCATTTTCTCAAATTTAGGAATATCTCTCAATAACATTGGAAACTTTAAATCTTTAACGTTTAATGTATTCTCGTATTTACTATAATGTTCAACCCTTTCAGGTTTCCATTGTGGAGGATGTAAGTGAGCAAGAACAGACCATAGAAAACATTTATTATCTTTGTTTTAAATATTAACAACCACTTTCTTAAGTTTTATCTCTTTTGGTAAATCAATATAATACGAAAATTGAAGAGGATCTGATTTTAAGATGTATATGTCTAAAAATATTATTTTTGTAATAGCAAATCCACGACCGACTAGAGTGTTATCAACATCTTGTTCTTGTCTCTGGAGTTCATCGTAAATATCACATCTTAAAAAATCTTGAAATTATGAGATAATGTGAGGGTTTGTCCTCATATAGGGAGTAGTTTCATCGCCTTCTCTTACCATATTCAATTTTACTCCCATATAAAACTTAAAAGTTTTCATTTCACTTAATGTGTTTTTAATTATAGTTTCAATACTTTGTTTAACAGCTTCCATGATTGAAGCTGGTCCAGGAGAGCGTGGAGCGAGGAGAGCGCGGAGCGAGGAGGCCGAGGAGAGCGCGGACTGAGGAGAGCGCGGAGCGAGGAGGCCGAGGAGAGCTCGGACCGAGGAGAGCGCGGAGCGAGGAGGCCGAGGAGAGCACGGAGCGAGGAGGCCGAGGAGAGCGCGGACCGAGGAGAGCGCGGATCGAGGAGGCCGAGGAGAGCGCGGAGGCCGAGGAGAGCGAGGAGGCCGAGGAGAGCGCCGAGTGAGGAGGCCGAGGAGAGCGCCGAGCGAGGAGGCCTAGGAGAGCGCCGAGCGAGGAGGCCGAGGAGAGCGCCGAGCGAGGAGGCCGCGGAGAGCGCCGAGCGAGGAGGCCGAGCGAGGAGGCCGAGGAGAGCGCCGAGCGAGGAGGCCGAGGAGAGCGGTGATGGAAGAGGCCGAGCAGAGTGCGGAGTGAGGAGGCTGAGGAGAGCAGGGCCCGAGGAGGCCAAGGAGAGCGTGGACTGAGGAGGCCGAGGAGAGTGGACAAAATATTACTGGAACTTGCAATAATCAGCTGAAAGAAATAGCAACTGCCAGAATGTGCGAAATCTTCAAAGTACAGTTTATATTCTTTTTTCTCATCTTTTTGTGGATGTACATGAAGGATGCCGAGGTGAACGCGGACCGAGGAGGCCGAGGAGAGCGCGGAGCGCGGAGGCCGAGGAGAGCGCGGAGCGAGGAGGCCGAGGAGAGCGCGGAGCGAGGAGGCCGAGGAGAGCGCGGAGCGAGGAGGCCGAGGAGAGCGTGGAACGAGGAGTCCGAGGAGAGCGCGGAACGAGGAGGCCGAGGAGAGCGGTGATGGAAGAGGCCGAGCAGAGTGCGGAGTGAGGAGGCTGAGGAGAGCAGGGCCCGAGGAGGCCAAGGAGAGCGTGGACTGAGGAGGCTGAGGAGAGTGGACAAAATATTACTGGAACTTGCAATAATCAGCTGAAAGAAATAGCAACTGCCAGAATGTGCAAAAAAAATCTTCAAAGTACAGTTTATAATCTTTTTTCTCATCTTTTTGTGGATGTACATGAAGGATGCCGAGGTGAACGCAGACTGAGGAGACCGAGGAGAGCGAGAACCGAGGAGGCTGAGGAGAGCGAGAACCGAGGAGAGCGCGGAGGCCGAGGAGAGCACGGAGCGAGGAGAGCGCGGAGCGAGGGGCGAGGAGGCCGAGGAGAGCGCGGAGCGATGAGGCCGAGGAGAGCGCGGAGCGAGGAGGTCGAGGAGAGCGCGGATCGAGGTGGCCGAGGACAGCGCGGATCGAGGAGGCCGAGGAGAGCGCGGAGCGAGGAGGCCGAGGAGAGCGCGGATCGAGGAGGCCGAGGGGAGCGCGGAACGAGGAATCCGAGGAGAGCGCGGAACGAGGAGGCCGAGGAAAGCGGTGATGGAAGAGGCCGAGCAGAGTGCGGAGTGAGGAGGCTGAGGAGAGCAGGGCCCGAGGAGTCCGAGGAGAGCGCGGAGCGAGGAGGCCGAGGAGAGCGAGGAGCGAGGAGGCCGAGAGCGCAGAGCGAGGAGGCAGAGGAGAGCGCGGAGCGAGGAGGCCGAGGAGAGCACGGAACGAGGAGTCCGAGGAGAGCGCGGAACGAGGAGGCCGAGGAAAGCGGTGATGGAAGAGGCTGAGCAGAGTGCGGAGTGAGGAGGCTGAGGAGAGCAGGGCCCGAGGAGGCCAAGGAGAGCGTGGACTGAGGAGGCCGAGGAGAGTGGACAAAATATTACTGGAACTTGCAATAATCAGCTGAAAGAAATAGCAACTGCCAGAATGTGCGAAAACTTCAAAGTAAAGTTTATATTCTTTTTTCTCATCTTTTTGTGGATGTACATGAAGGATGCCGAGGTGAACGCGGACTGAGGAGACCGAGGAGAGCGAGAACCGAGGAGGCCGAGGAGAGCGACAACCGAGGAGGCCGACGAGAGCGAGAACTGAGGAGAGCGAGAACCGAGGAGGCCGAGGAGAGCGAGAACCGAGGAGGCCGAGGAGAGCGAGAACCGAGGAGGCCGAGGAGAGCGAGAACCCAGGAGGCCGAGGAGAGCGCGGACCGAGGAGGCCGAGGAGAGCGCGGACGGAGGAGAACACGGACCGAGGAGGCCGAGGAGAGCGCGGACCGAGGAGGCCGAGGAGAGCGCGGACCGAGGAGGCCGAGGAGAGCGCGGACCGAGGAGGCCGAGGAGAGCGCGGAGGCCGAGGAGAGCGCGGAGGCCGAGGAGAGCCAGAGCGAGGACAGCGCAGAGCGAGGGGCGAGGAGGCCGAGGAGAGCATGGAGCGATGAGGCCGAGGAGAGCGCGGAGCGAGGAGGCTGAGGAGAGCGCGGCCGAGGAGAGCGCGGATCGAGGTGGCCGAGGACAGCGCGGATCGAGGAGGCCGAGGAGAGCGCGGAGCGAGGAGGCCGAGGAGAGCGCGGATCGAGGAGGCCGAGGGGAGCGCGGAACGAGGAGTCCGAGGAGAGCGCGGAACGAGGAGGCCGAGGAAAGCGGTGATGGAAGAGGCCGAGCAGAGTGCGGAGTGAGGAGGCTGAGGAGAGCAGTATATATGTGCACATGATAATTAGAATAATAATAATAATTTATTATTCCCAGCTTGTTTTGCTCGAAGGCACCGCATCATTCGCACCTTAGTTTATGATTTCATCAAGTACTTCCACACAACACAAACGTTTTGCGAAACAAGTGACATATTCCGCACAAAAGTTGGTTAACGATTAATGACGTTCAACTGAAATAATGCATAGTGGGACACTATTATGGTCGAAGGTATTCTTTTAGATTAATCACAGTATATCAATATAACCACTGTCAGGGTGTGCTAATTAGTGTATTAATCAACAGGCAGTGCATGCCTTCTGTTTCTCAGCATCGTTGAGGTAAAAATAAAAATAACAAGTGGAAGTACTTTCAAAGTATACCACCCCCATGCGAAATAAATAAATAACAAATCCTCCAGCATGTGACATTGCCTGGGCGTCTTCGGCGCCCGGCGATGCTGCTGTGCAGCACATGGCGATGGAATTGGGTGGGAATGGTACAATACAGTACAATATTTGATTGATTAATTGTGTGATTAAAATAAATAAATAATAATCCTAAAACAATTAATTTCTTAATCAAATGGTTAATAGCATGCTGAAACCACCACTATTTCATACAAATCTGTAACTTTTTTTTAAATATTAAGTGATCGAAAAATGAATCATTAATTGATTAATCAATAAATCAAAAATACCCTTTATAGCCAAATCACTTGTTCACTATCATGTCCAGATATCAACTTCCTTGCTCAAAGGTGTCTGAGATATTGCCCTGATGAGAAAGAAAATCGATAATAATTAAGTAATTTATCAATTAAGAGATTTTTTTTAAATCCTTTTTTTTGCCAAAGCACTTGTTCACTATTGTGCCCAAAATTCAGCTTTCTAGCTCAAAGGATGGCTAAGATATCCTCGGACAAACAAATGAAGTGAAAACTGCATACACCCTTTCTGTACGCATCATCGCTGGTGCCTTTGTCACCCAGCGATGACGTTGTGCAACACCTGGAGATGGAATAGGGAGGGGCGTTGTACCACAAACCAACATATGCATAACAAAAGTTTGGTTGGTTACAAATGGAAGTCATCATGAAACCACAACCCCACTTTTTGTAATTGCCCTATTTTCCAAGCAAATGGTGTGATTAATGTGAGTTTAACATGCGGAAGCACCAACAAGTTAAATTGTGTGAATTTGATAAAAGAAAGACAAAAGCACAATTTCTGTTTTCAAATTATTTTTCATCGAAATGTCGAACCTATTGCCAAGCAGCAGTTAATGATGGCCACATTTGGTTCCTTCAGGAGAGAGCTGGAGTGACATTATATCGTGGAGGGATGAGCAACTCACCTTAAAGCTTGTCTGGTCTTGGTTCAGTTCCTGGCCTGGCTATAAACTGTATCCTCATGGTGTTTCACAGGTGGGGAGTTTCACAAATGAGTACATATGTGTATCCTTTGGAGGGACATAAAGCTGGTGTCCCATTTGCAGGCATTCACTTGTGGACATTAAAGACCCCACCGTGTATTTCAAAAGATTAGGTTCATTATGTGTGGTTAAGTATCCTGAAAGGCAGCAGCAATTTTCCTGGCTGATTACAGAGACAGAGTAATTGGAAAATACTTTTTAAACCTATTTCGAAGTTTATCATTGACACCGAACAAAGCCCGAGTGTTGGAGGCCACCATTCCATCAGCTTCCTGCAGTCGTCAGCTCTTCAAACCCATTTTACAAATTGATCTGTTATCTTTATTTGAGAATCATAAGTTTATTAGTTTTGTTGCAAGTTGGGGAAATGTGCCTCGAAATGAGATCAGACTCATCAGATTACTGACCCCCTTACTGAAATGAAGGTGGATACCTTGAGCCTGCCCTGGGAGGACTCCATTCCACATTCTGAAACCTGCATATGTAGATACCAATCAAAGACACACACACACACACACACACACACACACACACACACACACACACACACACACACACACACACACGCTTAGCCGATATTGGCAATTTTTCAGGAATGGGTAGGTTTGACTCAGTGTGATTAGTGACTAGAGTACGTACTCCATACAACCCAGAAACCTTGAGTAGCTTTCACAGAAAAACGTAACATTTAAATGGACGTTTCAATGAGTTTTTTTTTTTGCATACCTTGTCGAGGCTTGTATGAGAGCTAACACACAACGCACATCATGGGGGACATGAGACAAGAGGGGGCGGGAGTGGGAAGGACAAAACAGTGGGGAACAGAGACATTAGGAGATCTGTGGAAGGGAGAGGGATGGGATGGGGAACATGGGTAATAGAACATGGACATTACAGGGACTTTCAGGAAGGAAAGCAGGGAATTTGAACGAGGTAGGTTTGGGTTGGATTCACGGGAGTAGAAAAGATCGAGGTTTTGGATGGGGGAAGAAAAGAGGTGGTAGTGAACAGCTATTTTAAAGGCCTGGAGAAAAGAATGGAATTGAAGAGAGTGAGGGAGTTTATTCCAAAGGCAGGAAAAAAGAGGAACGAAAGAGTTAAGGTGAGTAGTGACTCGTGATTTTGGTAGTTTTACCAGAACAGGGTTGTTGGCAGACCTTGAGAGCCCTGCGGAAATATGGTGTGGACAAACCGCAGACACAGCAGGGGGGCGAGGCTGGAGAGGAGATGGAAGAAGAGAAAAGACCACCGACCTGCCTGTGGTGAAAGAGTGAGAGGCCCAAAGACTCAGCCTCCCCACAGGAGATACCAATGATCCGAAATGCCATGGTTTCCACAGCATGAAGCCGAGAAAGGTGAGAGGCAGGAGCACCAGCCCAGAGGAGAGAGTAGTACTCCATCAGGATGCGGACGAAAGCTTTGTATGTGGTCAAGAGCTGAGGTGGGCCGAAGAAGGACGTTGCACAATGGAGGATTCCCAGTCGGTGACTGGCTTTGGAGGCCAGGTTGGAAATATGGCTTTTCCAGGAAAAATCATGGCAGATAGTGAGACCCAAAAGGTTGAATGAAAGGACTTCTTCCAGAGGATTGTTGAGAATAGATGGGGGGGGTTCAAACGGTCATAGTTTCGGAGAGACATAGTGAGAGTCTGAGATTTGTCCGGATTGAAAGACATGTTCCATGTGTTTGATCAGTTTGTGATTTTATCCAGATCTCTAGAGAGCGAAGAAGCTGCGGCTTGCTGGTCTGAGGGATGGCACATGGTTCGACAAATATGGATTCATCAACAAAGAGATAAATAGGCTTTTCTTCTTTAAAAGACGCAAAGAAATTAAAAAGAGGCAAAGATTTAAAAAAAAAAAGATAAAAGGAGGCAAAGAGATAAAGAGGGGATGAGAGAACTCCAATTAGGGCCACACGTTGGCTGTGACAGGAGAGGAAGTATGCGAGCCGTGAGTGGATATGGCCTTGGATAACATAAGAAGAGAGTTTGGTGAGCAGGGCATGGTGCCAGACCATGTCAAAAGCACATGATATGTCTCAGGATATGGCTCTGTTTTCATGTCTGGCATTGAGGACCTCCATCCATTGTTGGGAGAGCAGAAGAAGCATATCCAGGGTCGAGTGACCTGGTCTGAAACCAAAACCAATCGGAAATCAAGCCATCAGAGAAGAGGAAGGATTTAATGTCTGGAGGGATGATTAATTCCATGACCTTGCTGATGATTGGGAGCAGGCTGATTGGTCTGGAGTTGCAGGGATCTGTTTTTGCACCTTTTTATGCAGGGCAGTGATGTTTACTGATTTCCAAACAGATGGCTGATGACCTTGAGCAAATGAGAGCATGGTTAGAACAGAGAGAAGGTGAGCAAGAGCAGAGGAGCAGGTTTTGAGGACACGTGGGCTGATGCTGTCTGGACCGGTTGTAGAATCTGAGTCGAGGTTTGACAGAAAACTCCCCACCTTGTCAGGAGAAAAGGTCCCAGAGTCCAGGGCCAGTTGGGTGCGACTGGGTAAGGTGGGTAGAGAAAGCGATGGGTTTTCGGACACAAGATTTTGATGAAAACACCGAGTTCAGGCATTCGGTCTTTTCATGTGCGGTATCTGCAGTGCAGCCATTTGAGGTAAGGGAGGGGATGGAGGGGGAACATACACCAGAAACAGATTTGATTAGATGCCACCAGGATTTGGAGGAGGGAGAAAGGTTTGAGAGTTCAGACTTGAGATGAGAAAGATTTTGTTTTCTGGCTCTCCTGAGGGTAGATACACACTTGTTCCGATCTTTATGGAAGGAGCTGAGTTTATCTTCAGTTGGGTTTACTTTCCATGAGGAAAAGGAAAGTTGTTTCAGGACAACTGCCTCACCACAAGCTTCAGTGAACCATGGGCGGGAGGAAGGGTCAGACAACTGAAGACGAGAGGGGATAAATCTGTGCATGAGCATAAATATGTTCATAATGCCAAATCATTATGCGGATCATGCACAGGATAAAACCTGTGGATGAGAAAGAGTAAGTTTCTTTTAATGAAATCCCAGGAAGAGGTGATGTTGTCGAAAGTAGCGATGGGAGACCAGTCCAGAAGTTTGATGGCTGCTTGGAGATCCTCCCAGTCTGCTTGAGTGAAATGCCAGAATCGCCGGCACTGAGGTGGTTCTCTAACAACAACCAGAGAGATGTTTACTTTGACAAGGACGTGGTCAGAAGAACCTATTGGAGTGGAGGAAGAACATCAGATATTTTCAGGGAAATTTGTCAAAATCAGATCCAGGAGAGATGGAGTACTGTTAGTTGAGGTTCGGGTCGGGAAGTTAACCGATTGAGTCAGTCCCAATGAGTCGCAGAAAGCTTTTGCTGAAATGCCTTTGCAGGTGAGAGAGGAACCCACACTCAGCCAACTGGCATGATGACAATTGAACTTACCACATATGAGGAAGAGATTGCTCGGATGAGAGGATCAAAGTTGGTCCATGTTTTTTGACAAAATAAGAAATATATATATATATATATATGTATATATCCCCTAAGTCATTTTGTTTGGTATACTGAACATTTTACATTTGAAAATACATCAGAAAGCCCCCTTGGTGTGTATGTTCAGGTGACTGAACCTGTAAAGCCAAATAAAAAGAAAATACCAGTTGATCGTCCCCGACCGCTTTCTTTTTTGAAGCCGCTTCTTTTGTTAGTATTTTTTATTTTGTTAAACATCATGAGAAAAAAAGAAATCACTCCCGTATTGGAAGGAAGATGGGCAGTGAAAGGTCTGCAGTGCTTAAAAAGTAGCCCCGTGGGGAATTGATGGTTACCTGTCCAACAGATGCGGTTGCCTCACTGTCCTGATGCAAACTAAACAATAACATAAAAAACTGAACATCAACTTCATGAAAACTAAACAACAAACTACAAACGAACAAAGCACGGTGGTCTGGAGAGGTTCATCCTCTTTTTCATTATTTTTTTTTTTGCAGACAGAAAGAAATCAGGTCCAACGAAGCGGATTGAACCAATTAATAATCCATATGTTCGTGTACGACTCTTACACCATTGTTTGAATCGATCATCTTCCCCATGTCGATGATGAATTTTTATAATTATTATTTTTTTTTAACCGAGAGCTCTCTTGCAGATTTCCATGTCTGTGCGCGGTTAACCTACCGCACACACAAACGGACTGTTGGGTACCATACATGACCGTCGCACTACCTGTGCAACCGTCACAGTAAAATTCAATGAACACTTCGGATTAAAATTATTCGAAATACGACTGGTTTGAAAACGAGCGAATTGTGTGACGAATGTACGATGTAGACAAATTATGTGATCTTC